>NC_068985.1:126974192-126981348 GCF_001194135.2 Octopus bimaculoides
CGGGTGGCACATAAAAGACACCATTTCGAGCGTGGCCGTTTTCGTGCGGGTGACACGTAAAAGCACCCACTACACTCTCTGAGTGGTTGGCGTTAGGAAGGGCATCCAGCTGTAGAAACTCTGCCAAATCAGACTGGAGCCTGGTGTTGCCATCCGGTTTCACCAGTCCTCAGTCAAATCGTCCAACCCATGCTAGCATGGAAAGCGGACGTTAAACGATGATGATGATGATGATGACTTACAGTGCCTGAATGTTTTGACTTAATCTTATTGGCATAATAAATAGATGTACTTGAACAAACAGCCCAGTTATCTACACACACACACACACACACACAAGCACTAATTTCGGTTGGTTGGATGGAGAGCTAGGGTTTTTTTTTTTCCTGTCCAAATGTAAATATATTATATTGTCTAATGAGATGTTAACCACAGTTTTTCCAGTTAAGATATTTTACTCTGTTCGTAGGAAGGTGTTATTTTTTAAAATTACTGAACTGTTATGTACTTAGACGAAGGCTGTGTGGTTAAGTTTGCTTCCCAATTGCTTTGTTACAGGTTCTGTTGTACTATGTGGCTATTTGGGCATTTGTTTTCTATTGTAGCCCCTGGCTAACCAAAGCTTTATTAGTGAATCTGGTCGATAGAAACTGAAAGAAGCTTGTCTTATATGTTTGTGCAATAGTTGTAATCAAATATCACTATCTTACATGTGGGGTCAGTCATTTCCAATCTTCTGTGAAAGTGTTTGGCCATAGAAAAATATTACTTTGCTTGGAAACAAGTGAGAGTTGGTGACAGAAAGGACATCCTGCTGTAGTAAATTTGCCTTCACAAATTCTGTTTCCTCCATGCAAGGAAAGGAAAGTGAACATTAAAACAATGCTGATAATGAAATAATTTAGTAACTGGCAATTGTGATCTTAAGTTGATTAGATTGGTCTAAGTATTTTAATGGTCCTTTATTCCTTGATCTGCTGCAGAAGCTAATAGTAGATGAATGGCTGGTGAGAGCTGTCCAAGTCATGCACAGGAGTGCTGTTAGTGAGGTGACAGTAGTGTGCACAGTGATGAATTTGGTGTGCAGATAGTTCATCAGGTCTACACCTCCTTCTGTTTGTCGGTCCTTTAAGCCATGAGAACTCATTGCCTGTCAGAAATCCTTTCTGCTGATTCTCTTGTTCATACAGCTGAATCTGGAGTAGAATTAGAAAAATTTCAGATGTGCTAGTAAAACTTGGAATCAAAGGGCCTTAAGGTTAACTTAGCAAAGTCCTAGTAAGCAATAAAGCAGTACACTAATCCCTTTAGGAAAATGGCCTTGTTCAGTATGTAGAAATCTCATATGGTGTACTCAGTGCAAACTATGAACATATTAGAGGTGCAGTGGATTCACAGGAAGATTAACAGAAAGTAGACTTTGTGGAAGCTAGCATTCTCTACTAGACATACCTTGTTAGTGTGCATATATGACAAAGTGTAAATGTATTGAAAGAAAAATTGGGCATAAGAGGCATCAGCTGTAGTGTGCTGGTATGGTTAGGTGATGTGTATGGATGAGGATAGTTGTATAAAGAGTGTCAATCACTAAATGTGGATAAAACTTGTGGAAGGGGGAGGTCCATGAGAAGAGACTGACCTCAGGTTGTTGAGCCACAGCAACGTTGTCAAAGGACCAAGATGATTGGCAGTTAGTTGTGCTTGAGAAAACCCTTTCCTCTTAACGTATTGATAATGTTTATGTCCCTGCACCCAATCTGTACCTGTGAAGCCTTCCACACAACTCATTTTTATAACCCTCATCCCTCCACCTTTTTAATGAGATACTATTTCCTCAACTGCTGCAATTTTATGAACAGAACTGCACATATTTCATCCCTTTTGTGCTACCCTCTTCTTGGAACCACTTCTTTTGTCACTCATCCTGCACTCCCCAACATTATTCCTTTCAATTTTATTTTTCAGAGGAGTTTCCTTTCCCTCATACCTTTTGATGCATTCCATTGAACTCTCCCCGCCCATATTTTCCTGTCATTATATCCACCACTATGTCCTTCTGACTTGCATCTCTGTTTCTCCTACATCTTTATTCATCTCCCTATTTTGCATGTCTATGGTTATATTATACTCTTACTCGCCACCCACTCCTATTTTCCTTTACCCTAAACTGACATTCATCATTAACCACACCTCTAACCTTGTTCACCATTGACTGCATTCACCTTTATCTTCATCTTTGTTTGTCTCTCTACTTTCACACTTGCACAAACCTATCCTCTTATCCATCCTCAATTCTCCGTTCCTATTTTTCCTTTAGGCCCTCGCACCTCATCTCTCCCATTCTTTCTCCTTTTTACTAGGGTAGCTATATATCTTCTCTGCAGCAAGACATCCGTTCCTGTCTGTCTATCATGCTTTAGCCTCTCAACACAAAGCTACCTCCCTCAGTACTGCACTTCCATTCTGTCAAATGGTCTTGTGAGTTAATTGGTGATCTCATGTGCGCCACTGCCATAAAAATAAAGCACCCAGTACACTCCATAAAATGGTTGGCACTGGGAAGGGCATCCAGCCATAGAAACCATGCCAAAGTACATATTGGAGCTTGACACAGTCCTCTTGCTTGTTTGATCCTGTCAAACCATCCAATCTCTGCCAGCATGAAATATGGATGTTAAAGAAGGATGATATATATTGCGGCTGAGAACATGGGTTTTATGGTTGTCATATCTTTACCTATTTGTGTATAATGTAAACTGATTGCTTGATGCTTGGGTTTTTGGAGATCTTATAAAGAAATTAATGATTGAAAACAAAACAAACAAAAATTAGTTTAAAAAGAATTCATATCAATAGCATTATTACAACTAAAATTTTTTAATCACATTTTACAAGAGAATTATTAAAGCTTTATCTGAATTAATTAGATATGTTGATTAAATAAAATTGATTTTTTAAAAAGGCTAGAGTACTTAGTTGAATAATTGTTTGTTGTTTAGTTAGTGTTTAGGTATAAAATTCAATACCAAGCAAAATTGTATAATCTCTTTTGCCGTCTATAGCATCATATTTCTGTATGTATAGTTACTGAAATTCTTAAGAGTCTCAGCTACTTGCCAATTACTTTTAACCTAAGTTTGATAGGTTTTGAGTGTAATACTCTTTATTTTGGGGCTTATTTCTTTCTGGTTGTATCAGGGAGCTATTTGAAGGCTCTTCTTTTCTTGTCCAAAGGAAAGGTTATATTCCAATCAACATAGTATTTATTTTGGCTGGACTGCCTGTACTTATTTCATTAAACCATGAGCAATGAAGGACTAAATTGACTGGTGAAACATTAAGGGCTGAAATTTGTTGCTAATAAGTATTAATCACTTGACATTTATCTCTGTACTAATTCATTGCTTTTCTCTGTTAGTATATGTTTGATAAGTTCATCTCATTGTATATTAATATACTTCAGAGCATCACCTCTTTTGTACTTAGATATATAGTCTTATGTATAAGGTGGTTTGCCAGCAAGATAGGGTTGCTGTTGTCCTGTCTTTATCCCTGGTTAAAGATCAGTTCAGTGCTAACTTTTGACTGCAGGTGCTACTACATTTAGAAATAAACGTTTTTTTTAATTGGACACCTTTCATTTTCACAAACTGCTGCTAAGATCAGACTAGTACATTTTTTTCCCCCATTTGACTCTTTTCGTGTGACAATAACATTTAATTCTCCAATATTTTTAGCATTTCCATGTTATATTAGATTGTTTTACACAGTTTTTGTTTTATCAACATCATTCAACACTGTGCTGCATTTTCATACTCAATACAAAATAAGATATCTATATTTTTATCTATTATTTACTATTGTAGGAAGGAATTAATGTTAAGATGATATAATTCATAACACTTTTATCACCATTCTCAGTCTCACTGCTATTACATAAGACAACATATTTGGTGTAGTTGTTAGAAATTGGTTTAGTTGCTGTAAGTCTAGCTGTTTTGAGCTCAAACCCTGTCTGTCTCAATTTGACATAAAAACTCAACATTTATACCAGTAATATATCCCACTCCCTTACAAAATTAGTCTTATCCCAACACAAAATAAAATGTATTCATACCACAGAGGTATATAAGCATCTCTTACCTTTGGCTATGAAGTCCCATATGGATGGTTAAATGACACATATAGGCTTCTCTGGGATTTTACAATGTAGCAAGTAGGGTGCATATAAGTGTCTCTGGTATTTTAGGGCTATCTTTAAGCAATGCATATATGTGCCACTGGGATTTCATAGCTGTAAATAAGACATGCTAATGTGCATCTGTGGTGTAGATGGTGTTAAATGTCCATAGAGATGATTAAATGAATAGCTTTATTATAGCTGTTTTATCAAGATGTTGAAATTGTTGCTTCATCGTTTCTTCAAGGAAAATCTTTCGACTCCCTATCATCCTTCTGAAGAAGGAGAATTTATAAAATTAATTAATTGCAGTAAAATGATGAGGATCAAATCTCTTGAATTATTTCTTAAAATGATAATCAAAAAGACTTGGTGCTGAGCAGAATATTATTTGTGGTTAATTTATACTAGAGTCACTTAGAAACCACTGTTATTGGTTTCAAATTTTGACACAGGGCTAGCTATTTCAGGGAGAGGCTAAGTTGATTACATCAATCCCAGTCACTGACTTGTACTCATTTTATTGATTCCAAAAGGATGAAAAGCAAAGCTAACCTCAGTGGAATATAAACTCAGAATGTAACGATGGACGAAATCCTGCTAAGCATTTTGCCCAACACGCTAACGTTTCTGCTGGCTTGCTACCTTAACCACTGTTCAAATATTACTGACTGTTTTCTATTTTCTATTACAATCTGAACAGGCTTGAACTGCTGATGTTTTATTTTAAATCAGAGAGTATGTAGTGTTATAATTCCCTTGATGTTTTTGCTGTCAGAAAATTAATTTTCTTTCCAAACACAATGGCTGAATTTAATTATGCTGGACTACTGGCTAATACAGTCAGTCATTAGCCATAGATCTATTTTTGTTTAATGATGAAATGTAATTCCTACAGTAAGATTTGAACTTGTGGTTCTATACATCTCTAGTTCAATTTTGTTTTGGCTTTAAATGTGAAAAAGTTTGACAAAGTTGTTTTGCTTAATTATCGCAATAAGACTGTATGGATGTGCTCCTGTAGTTTTCTGTAACAGAATTCAGTTAATTTAACATATCTTGATTGGTCGATTGATAGATATTTACAGTTGGTTTTCACTGAGTACTGATGGATGGGTAAATTCATAGCTTTACCCATGTGTGTACACACTTATCACAGGAATAAGTTTTTACAAATATATATAGTCTCGGTAGAATGTTTTGTTTTGTACAAATTGACACCAAAAACGTATTTAATGTGAGAAAAACATAGGTAAGTTTAGGATTGTTATTACTATTATTTTTATTTTATTTAAAAAGATGTTTTGACAGCTTAACTGAAGCATAACACTAAAATTAATTGCATTTTTAACATTTAAAAAAAATTTGCTCTTTGACATTTTATACTTGTAAATATGAAATACATGTTTTTTTTTTTTGTTAAATATATAGTTATGCATTGGTTATTTCTCATTGATTATGAGTGCTAAGCCAAAATTTGCTTAGATACCCTTTTTTCCTTAATTATTTCTGGTGGTGGTGGTGGGTGTAATTTTTTTCCTGTTCTAATATAAATTAACTGTCAGGTAAAAATTTTTTTTTTTTTTATAATATAGTTTTTAAGTGAAGTTCTGTTTTGAGAATGTTGTTTAATCTAAGGGAAAATATTCAATCACTAAAACTTCATAGCTAATTGCAGCACTTTTAATGGCTCAAGAATTTTTCATGTTAGTGTTAATGAGTTAATATTTGCAAATTTTGTATATTGTACAATTTGGAAGTAATTTCAATAGCTTGTAACAGAATTTGAATTGCTGACATTCTAATCAAAAGTCCCCAGCACCTTAACCTCGCACCTACTGTCTCTAGGCTCATTATAACTATTATGATTGTAAATCATTTTATAAGTAAGAAATAGGTGGTAATATAATTTGTTGATATTTATATCAAGTGCAAAAAAGTTCTGTAATTTTTTGTTGGACATTAGCTCACTTCCTCCATTAAATTAACATTGCCAGTATAGATGCATGGTGTGCCACATGTCAAATGTCAGAGATTGCAGTGCAATGTGAGATGAGGTGTTTAGCTCAAGAACACGATGTACCGCCTGGTCAAGGAATTGAACCTCTCATCTTTTGTAAGGCCACTTGTTAATGGAAAGTTTTCTTTTCCTGTTGGTTAAATTTTTAAAAAATTTTTCTTTAGGCTACAGCTATTAGTTCCAGAAAAACATGTTATTGTTTACTGTACATTTGAGCAAGAACGAAATTTTGATCTATACATTACTTTCTAATTTTTTAAACTATTTGCAGGAGTCATGGAAATTAATTTTAGTTTATATCTTTTTCATCTGGAGATGTTCAGAGACTGAAGTTAAGGTGCTGGAATATTAAGTCTTCCTTTTATTTAAAAGTGTTTTTTTTTTCTTATCCCTATTAACAAGATAGATTTTTTTCTGTTTTGATTCTGCTCCTTTAGGGTTTAGAAAACTACGGCTAATTTTTCTTTGGTGAATTCATACATATACAGTGTTTGTTTTCTATTCCAAAATATAAGTGCTAGATACTTCAGTTTATGTATCTGTGTGGCTGTGTACACACATGTATACACTTATCGTAGGAATAAGAATATCTCTCTCTCTCTTTTTTTTTTTTTTTTTGAGAGTTGCATATAGTTCATGTTCTGATTTGGTGACTGATCTTATATTGAAATCACTAAAAAAGCAATTTCCCCTTCTCCCATGACCAGACCCCAAACCCTTCCCCTCACATATATTGAGCAACAATTTATAACTTTGAGGCCTGTAACACTTGTAAATCTGCAAGTTAAACATTTACATTGAGAAAAACTGATCATAGATTCTTATTCAAATATTTGTTTGTTGGGTTGAATATGGAATTTTATAGTTATTTTATTTATTCTACATTATGGTATTCTAACAGATAAATTTTTGAAGAACTTAAGTTAAATCTGTATTGTCAACATCTGCTGGAATTT
>NC_068985.1:126981390-126985575 GCF_001194135.2 Octopus bimaculoides
GGGCAAAGATAAATTTCTGCTCTGACAAGGAAGGACAAATGTTAGTTTGTTTTTTATGGTACTCTTTTGTATTTTAGTACCTGCTCACGTTAAAAAAGAAAAGGTTGATGTAGGGTTGGCATTTGTGATTGAAATATCAGTTCCGGTTCTCTGTTATTGATCTTAAGATTTCTACAATTAGAATTCATATTACTTGTATGATTTTTTTTTTCAAGTTCTTTGTTTCTGTTTCTTGTTTGTTAATATTGTAGCAGCTCTCATTACAAATTCCAAGGTTTAAATAATTTTCTTGATAAGAATTATTACGTGATTGTAAGATTGTCTTTCACTCAAGATACTTCCCTATTCGAAAAATGCTTAAGTTAAAGTCTTGCCACTGAAATAATTGTTTTAATGAACTGCCTGTTCCAGGGTTGCATTGGTAAGTTGTCTAGAGTCTACAGACCAACTTGAATAAATTCTAATTGTAACCACTTCAATTTTGTTAATAGTGCTCTTTTTGAAATGTTTAAACATAACATTCTCGTGATTTTCCCCTTACCTATAAATTCAAGACCTAATTAACAAATCCTGATAATTATTTGAAGTTGAGTACATTGTGAGCATGTTAGAATCCATAGTGTTCAACATATATTTTCATTCTTCTTGTTTATCATTAGTTCTCATAAGTCATTTATCCAGAGTGAATCTGCCAACATGTCTTCATATTCTCAGCTGGTTAATATGGTAACTGAGTATCTGAAATGGTTTTCAATTTAATCCGTTCACCATTAGTAATGTTAAAGTGAGTTGGTTATTATAGTTGATAACTACTTTTACACTATCACTGACTGGCATTGCTCATGATTTTGGTAGTCTGAAAAGCTACAAAAACTGAAGCTAACTTTACAATAAATTGTTAATCTGTATTTTTATAAAAATAATTGCTTTAACATACTTAACAATTACAATAGTTGAATAACTTGGATCAGTAACATGATCATCTGCACTGAATCTTTTCCTCGTTAATAAATCTAAGCCGCATCTAATTTACCGAATATCTTCAACATTTTCTTTTTACTGTTACTGTGATAAATTCTGCTCTTTCAAATTTACCAGCTTGTACACATTATATGCATTCATTTCAATCAACCCTTACTAATATTTGAACCAAGTATAACCAAATAGTCCTTAACAAAGGCTGAGAACTCTGCTTTATTGGAGAACTAAGCTCTTGCCATTAGTCTTCAATTAATATTCCATTGTCTTAAATTGCTTAGTCCACAGCTGTGGGAATAAGTGCCAACATTTCTGAAAATGTTACCTTTTGTTTAATTAAGGAGATTAATCCAAACTGCACAACTAAACTCTGGCTTAATGGGTACCTATAACTCTTGGAGATATTCATTTTTTTATAATTGGAAGGCAGAGGTTGAGTGGAGGTAATAACATCACAGAGTCAATTAAAATTTGCAATTATTACATTGGTAACAATTGGAAATATCAAAAGTAAAATCTTGTAAGTTTAAAAAAATGGGATTATTCTTGACTTGTCTGTGGTATTGTATCCTATAAGAGTCATACACATTAATATATCTCAAATATTTCTAGCAGGTTATAAATGATTTGTTACTTAGTGAGTTATTAGAAGAAAAAATCTCATTCATAGAATATAAGATTACAAGTTACAGTATTATTTAGTCTTTAATGTTTCCCTCTCTACTTTTTTTGCTCTTTATATAGTAATCTGCTTGTGTGAATTTGTAGGGCCAATGACGGTCAATATTAACCAAGCATCTGCACATATATGTGCAGGCCTGGACAAAATTTATTGAAGAGGATTAGCAGTTGTCCATGCATGCAAATCTCCCCTTTTCACACCACTGACGTTTTTCCTGGGGAAAGGTTACTGACCTGGGCTAGTACAGATAGGGACCAGTGTTGATGCAAGCATTGCTGTCAGAACACTGAGTTAGAACACATACTACAAGGCACTTTGCCAACTTTCTAACAGTTCTACCAACCCACCACCTTGATTTGCTACATTTTTATTGCCCCTAGAAAAAAGAAAGTCAAAGTTAACCATTACAGGATTTGAACTCTGATGCAGACAGTCACCACAAAATGTTCCTATTGCCTCTATTAGCATAATTTGCCACCCTGAGTTTGTATTCAAGTTTTTTTGCCCTACAGAAATTGTCATTGTCTCATATAAGAGCCTAGTGTTAAAATGGTTTCAAACATTAGACCAAAATTAACGTAATGATTAGATAAGATATAATTGGATGTTTCTTTCTCTAGAAACATTATCAATGGAAAGGTTTTTTGTTTTTTTTGCAGGGGTGGGGGTTGTAACATTGTTCCAAATCCATAAATTTGTAGGAATTTGTTGAACCCAGCATCCCTCATGTTATGGAAACACTGTGATCCTGAAAATCAAGTCTTACATGGAAGTCAGTGACAGAAAGAATTTGCATTACAAAATTATGGCAAGATTTTCAGGAATGCAAGGATTCCATAATGCCAGAGATTTATGTACCTGTTTTAAGGACCCTAAATGAATGAAAGGCCATAAGTACCTCAGTAGCACTTAAACTCAGAGCACAGAATGGAGTTAAGTTTACTTTAATATTCTACATTTTCTAACATGCCAGATGGCAGTTTATTGATTACATAAAACCCTCTCCATGGTTGCTCAGTCTGCTAGAAATAGCACCCAAATACCCTCAAATTGTACTCTTACTGCCTTATAAAAAGACACTCTTGTCTTAGATGGGATTGTCACGGCAAGAATTCCTTCAATCAAAAGTCTGCTCATTCAGAGCTGATATGAAATGAAACAACTCACCGCAAAAGAAGTTTGGCTATATATTATGTGCTGTGATTTTGGTAATGATTTCCAGCCACAAATTAATCTCAATAATTGTCTGACATTTTTTTTATCAATGACAGATAAGGTTGACCTGAATGGGATTTGAACCCAGAATCTGTAAGAATATAAAAGAGATGTAACTAAATATCTCAAGGCTCTCTGAGACTCTTCAGTAATTTATTAAACTAACTGCATCCATTTTTTACATGAATCTTTGATTTTCATGGAATTTCCCTTGCATTATATCAAATTTGACTTATGGTTTGTTTTCATCATCATCATTTAACGTCTGTTTTCCATGCTGGCATGGGCTGGGCAGTTTGACATGGAGTTGGCCAGCTAGGGAGCTGTCTAAACTTCAGTTGTCTGTTGTGGTATATTTTCTACAGCTGGATGCCCTTCCTAACGCCAAACACTTTACAAAGTGTGCTGGGTGCTTTTTATGTGCCACCAGCATGGTTGCATTTATGTAGCACTGGCATGAGTGCATTTCATGTAGCACTGGCATGAGTGCATTTCATGTAGCACTGGCACCTGTAAAGGACAAGCCTGTATGTATGGATGATGCTAATTTTACTTAGCTTGGTGTGACTTAAGTACAGCAAATTGCCACAACTCCTGGTCCTTGTCATTTCCTCAGTGAGGTTCAGCATCCAGTTCCTTTCTCAGCACTTTGTCCCACATCTTCCTGGGTCCACTCCTTCCACAGGTTCCCTCTACAATTAGAGCTCTACACTTCTATAAGCAGCTGTCCTCATGCATACACACCACATGACCAAACCAGCATGGTCTTCTCTCTTGCACACGACATATGATGCCTCTTACACTCTGTCATGCATGCACACTGACATTACCCATCCAGTGGCAGATGCTAGATTCATTTCTTTCAAGCCTTTGCAAGTCCTCTATAGCCAGAGCCCATGTTTCACTGCTATGTAGCATAGCTGTACACACACAGGCATTATACAGTCTGCCTTTTACTTGTGAGAGAGGCCTACTCCAGTCAAAGTTTTTAAGATTCAGCAATGTCAGAGTTGGGTTGGTAAGAATGTTATATTTAGTTACATCTCTTTTATATTCTTACACATTCTGGGTTCAAATCCCATTCAGGTTAACCCACCAACACTGACTTATCATTTCTGACTTTTGGTAGCCCAGAGCTAATTTGATTACATCCTATTTGAATAAACTTAGCTAGTCTACTGAAATCTCAGATAAAGCTAATAACCATATGACATTTCCCCCCGTAGCATCTGTAGATTAGAGGACATTGGAATAGTCTACAAAATCGAGATGAGTGAAAATATTAGTACCTGAGGCATCAGGCAACCACT
>NC_068985.1:126985585-126988349 GCF_001194135.2 Octopus bimaculoides
TTGATATTACAAAAATACACAGAAAAACTGAAATGTTTTACCATTTTAATGATAATGGTGGTGGGTTGTAGTAAATTCTTCAAATTAGGTTATTTTTACTGATATCTTTTTTAAGATACTTGTTTTATCATTCTTGGTTTTGATATTATTCTTCACTAAACTTTGCATTTCATTAATTCATAAAAATAGATCATACAGTAAAAATTACTTTACACTACTGTACATAAAGGTTATGCTAAACTACCATAGCTCCTCTAGTATTAATAACTCATTTCATAATCATTTCTCCAGAACTATCATGCAGTACTTAACCTTAATGGTTAAGGTTTTGAAGAAAGGAAGCTTGATGTTATTTACTACTTGTTAATAAGAAAACTAATTGATTATATATTCATTACTTATTTTGTCAAACCTTCTTTGTGTGTGCATATGCACATGAAGTTATTTCTGCTTCTTCACTTGAGCAGCGTTTTGTTTACATTCTCAGTAAACATTACATTCTGCAGCTCTACAGTTTAGAAGTTTAGTGGAATAAAAGACACACAAAAAAAAAATCCCTTACTTGAGAAACCTGTAAGGGTTGGCAACAGGAAGAGCATTGAACCATAAAATATTTCCTCAAATAAGTATCTCTCCAATCTGTGCCAGTATAGAAAAATGAGCAAAAAATAATTTAGTTGATTTATCCCCTGTTCTTCTTTTCTCCTTCTTGGGTAGTAGCAATATTTCTCTATTTGGACTATGCATGTATGATGTTTTACCCATTTAAAAAAAATTTGGGAAAAAATTCTATATGACTTACTACGACCCCTATAAATAATTTCGCCTTCTAATTCAAGCATTATAAAATTTCACTTTGTATTAAACAAAGAATCTAAATCTATTAATCCTTCATCTCTTAGAGAAGACCATTAAATACTGCTTTATTTTAGTAACTAAGCAAAACTTGCACATAATAATATGAATGTTCTTTTACTCATTGGATTAACTTACAATGAAATCTCTTGGCTTTAAGTGATGTATGCAAAAAATATTATATTAAGCAAATACCTAAGAGCTGTATCTGGTCATTTTAAAGCTTAATAACTTGGGTTTTGAAAAGCTGCTATGAGAAGGGCAGTGGGTGTTTAAAGTTTTACAAAGCTGCCATGCAAAATGTGTAGTCACTCAGTTACATATATCTTTCAATTGAAAGACAAGAGGGCAAACATGTTACTGAGTCGAGAATTTTTTCAAAGTCTGGAGTCCATGGCAAAATAAATTTAAGAGGATCTCTGGTAGTAAAAAGGGATTAACAACCACTAGCTTAGTATAACAAATGAAATAGTCAATTATCTAAATAGTTCTTTTTTTTTTTTTTTTTTTTTTTTTTTTTAATGTTTACTATCATTAGACCAGCTTTCAATGTATTGAGTCATCCCATAAATAATGTGGTTTTTTAATACTTTTATTTTTCAAAAGATAAACAAAGTTCCTTTTTAATCTAAAATATACTCTCCTTCATTTTCTACAATGTTCTTCCATCTATCTGGTGGACTTGCAAGGCCCCTCTTCCAAAATTTACTTGTCTGTGATAAAAAATACTCCACTACTATTCTGACCTCGTCTCCAGAATTCATATTTCCATCCAAATGATTTTGAAGACTTGCAGAATAAATAATCAGATGGGGCAATGTCTGGTGAATATGGTGGTTGGGTCATTGTTTCCCATTCAAACTGCTCCAACCTTTGGAATGTCATCCTCACTCTGTGTAGCCGAGCTTTAACCTGATGGAAGAACACCTTTTGTCTTGAAACCAAAGATAGTCATTTTTCTTCTACTGTTGACTCAAGCTGCTCACAGTAGATTTCCTTTGTTATCGCTTGGTTTTGGTTAAAAAGCTCAAAGTGGACTAAACCTTTCATATCCCACCAAACAGATAACAATACCTTACATGGGTGAAGACCTTCTTTAGCCTGGGGTGCCCCTGTTTCTCCTTTCCCTACCCATTGTCTTCGGCGCTTGACATTTTAATAGAGAACCCATTTTTTGTCATCAGTTGCTATTCAGTCCAAAAACAGCTTCATTTGTGAGATATGACAACACAGAAGAGCACACATTCACTCTTTGCACATGATTAGCCTAGGAAAGTTTGTGAAGAATCCATTGACTTTTCCGATGGCATGCAGGTGTCGATGAATGGGGATTTTGTTCCACCAGGGTCTTCAGGGCTGTAGTTTCCGGCTCAGAATTTCTGGGACCACTATTGACTCAATTTACTGACTTTTCCGATGGCACGCAGGTGTCGATGAATGGTTGAATGACCAAATCTAAGCTTCTCTGCTAGTTCCTCAACAGTTACGATGGGACTTTGTTCCACCAGGGTCTTCAAGGCTGTAGTTTCCGGCTCAGAATTTCTGGGACCACCATTGACACTGGCTTACGCTTATTGTCCAATCCCCATATACTGTATAAATAATATTCCTCACACTTTTCGTTGCATTGTTGCCTTTATTGAACTCATCATCATCGTTTAACGTCCGCTTTCCATGCTAGCATGGGTTGGACGATTTGACTGAGGACTGGTGAAACCGGATGGCAACACCAGGCTCCAATCTAATTTGGCAGTTTCTACAGCTGGATGCCCTTCCTAACGCCAACCACTCAGAGAGTGTAGTGGGTGCTTTTACGTGTCACCCGCACGAAAACGGCCACACTCGAAATGGTGTCTTTTATGTGCCACCCGCACAAGAGCCAGTCCAGGGGCACTGGCAACAATCTCGC
>NC_068985.1:126988972-126993261 GCF_001194135.2 Octopus bimaculoides
GAATGAGATAGAAGTTGTTTCCTGTTTGTTTACAGTGTTTATTGCACCTGAACATCTGCCCCATACAAAAATTAACTTCGTAGTTAACCTGCCTTTGATATTGCTGCACCTCTTATGTGTCCATAGCTTGCACCGGGAACATCTTATAGAGTTACTACCTACTCCTTTTCTGCATACTGAGCAGGGCCATCTACCTGAAAGGGTTTGTGTTTTATCTACCTTCCTACTTATTAGGATTTTGGTTTTTGCTAGGTTGACTCTAAGGCCCTTCGATTCTAGTCCTTGCTTCCACACCTTAAACTTCTCCTCTAGTTCTGATAGTGACTGCGCAATTAGTGCAAGGTCATCAGCATAGAGGACCCATAAAGCAAAATATACCGAATATACTCCTTTGTCACTTCCATTATAGCTTTTGAAAAATGTGTTAAAATTGAATTGCACTCTTCAAAATTTGCACTAAGAATAAGGACAAGGTAAAATTACTATCTGCTTTCATAGCAAGTTGATGCAAGTAGATTATCTTGTTCCCCTCCGACTTGTAGTTCATGGAGTTGAAAAAACTGCATTATTTATGGGGTGACCCAGTATTTTCTTGTAGAGAAATACTATATTAAGATATCACATTTTTTTTTCATCAGTAAAGCAATCTCTGTATGTTTTAAATATCTCTTAAATTTTTTTTTTAAATGTCTACAAAGCCTACCTTTTAGTACTTAGGGTTTTTAAAACTTTATTACAGGGTATCTACTTTGGTGAATTTTGGCTAAATAGTTAAAAATTAATATTTCTGTTGCAAATCTAATTAAAGACATCTGTCTTCATCAATGGTCTTTCTTAGTTTTTGGGGGGGGGGGGTTTTCTATAATATATTTGAGTAAATTTCAAAATGAGAACTTATGCATAACTTTATGTTGAAAAAAAAAAAAGACATGCAAACATTAAAAAATCTTATGTGTACTTTTCAAGCCCAATTTTTTATTGGCAGTGGAAATTGGGAAATGATTAATGACGAGCGATGTCGAGAAGTGACTCAAGAAGACTATGGTAGTGCCTGGAAACAACATGATGGAGACACAACATCAATTGTACTGCATCCATGGCCTCATGGTAACAACTTTCAAGAACAGCAGCCACATTCCCATCAAGTGCTACAGAAAAATAAACATGCTGGTCTTGTGAACACTTCCAATTTGTCAATTATTGGTGGTGTTCTTGACAGTACACTATCAGGACACAGCAACCCAGGTATTTCTCATCCTTCGCTTCAACATTATCATTCAGAACAAGAAAAGCAACAGAATCAATTTACTGAGAATCATATTCAGGTGCAAGATGGTTCTGTACGTCATTTTGGTGATCAAACTCAAATATACAATACCTATAATGTTGATATCAAATCCCAGACTCATATCTCAAATAACCAAACTGATCCCAACCAATCTTCCCAACCATGTCATCTACAGCAATACACTGACTTAAATCACACTCAGTCTCAACCAAACAGTTCTTCGTTTGGTACTTCTAAAGTAAAATATTATTACCCTGCAAGCTTTGGTAAAGAAGGTATTTTAGAGGTTGAAAGGGCTTTGCAACCTGTTCCTCCTGAAGAAGTACTGACTCAAGGCTTCCGCATAAATATAAAGCGATGTGATATGGCTACTTTAGTTGGGGCCAACTGGCTCAATGATGAAATCATCAACTTTTACATGAATATCATTGTTCAAAGAAGTAAAATAGATGGCTATCCTTCAGTCTACATTCCAAGCACATTCTTCTTTCCCATGGTAATGAAACGAGGCTATAATGGTGTAAGGCGGTGGACCAAAAATGTAGACATATTTGATCATGATTTAATGCTGATACCAATTCATTTGGAGAGTGAAAATCATTGGACTCTCATAGCTGTCGATTTCCTTCAGTCTAGTATCTGCTATTATGACAGTTATTTACAAGACAGGGATGATGCTATGGATGCAATTCTTAACTATTTGAGAGAAGAAATGAAAGCTAAAAAGAATATTGAAATGGATACCAACTGTTGGGTGAAAGTGAATATGAAGAATATACCACTTCAAGAAAACATGTCTGATTGTGGTGTCTTCAGTTGTATTTATGCAGAGTACATCAGCCGAGGAGACAAAATGGATTTTACTCAAGAAGATATGCCCTATTTCCGACGGAAAATGGTTTATGAAATTCTTAATCATAAAATAGTCAATCACAGTCCAAGGGATCTTGAGAATATGATTTCTGATGACCTTTTAGACGATATTACTTCCTCAAATGAAAATGGTCATATTCTGACACCAGATATTGCCGCAGCCGTGATCCAAAATGGTCTGCCTGACAATTTCCAGGGTCCTACAAAGGTTAGTGAGGAGGCTATGGGCTTAGCTGCTGTTTCAAAAGATACAGAAGGGGTCAGAGACATTGAAAAGACCCAGAATGGTTCTACAGGTGGAGAAATGGAAGAAAAGGCTTCACTTGCGGAAGCAGGTGAAGAAACTAGTAGAAAACATAAAACCAATTTGATCTCTGAAATTAAAAGAATTGTCAGTCTCTTTGATGATGTCAGTGAGGAAAAGAGAAATCTACTTGAGAGTCAACTCTTTCAGTTGCTCAGAGAAAATCTCAAGAATTCTAACCGGAAAGCCAAGAAAGTTAAAATCAGGCATAATGATCTTGCAAGCATCATGTCAGTGATTGAAAAGCATTCAGGGGACAATTCTGAGAGTGATGAATTAAATAGTGTCAGTGATGACAGTGCCAGTAGTAGTACCGTCAGCAGTAGTTCTAGAACTACCGCAAGTAGCAACGTTTCGAGTGATAAAGGAATGAAAAGCTCTGATGACACCGAAGTGTCAAGCCTTTCTGATAATTCAGAAGAGTCGGGTTTGTTTAATATTATGAAGGAAATGGAGAAATTGTTTCTTTCATTGGCTGCTTTTGTACGAATTATTTGTAAAACTGACCAAGAACTGTTGAAAGGCAAAGCGGGAGAAGCGTCCAATCGATCAAATTCTGTGATAAAAGGGATTAGCTACATTACATCTAAACTAGAAAACATAAACCAAAGGTTGAAGAGTCAATCTATTCTGAAAACTGCTGCACAGCAACACATGACATCTCAGCATGACAGAAAAACCTCCAAAAAATGTATGTCGCAACGTTTAGTGATCCAGAAAAAATCGAGGAGAAATGAAAGGGACATTATGAAAACCAAACATTGTTTGAGAAATAGCATTACATTTTCGAACGAAGTTGGCAGTGAGGAGGACATCTCCAATGATGAAACTACTGAAGCAAGACTTTTTACGAGCACAGCAAAAGACCTTGGCATCAGTCTTGAAAGTGGAGCTTATCTGAAAAAGCTTCACTTACGAAAGAACTTATTGAAAAAATTTCCATTGCCAGCAGATGTATTTGATTTGAATTGCCAGTTGCAGGACAAAGCTCACAAGCAACATGCATTCAAAAGCATAGTGCGGTCAGATCATTGTAAAAAAGGAAAAAAGAAAAAGTAAACTCTTACACACTCACAAAAAAAAAAAAAAAAAAAAAAAAATCATTTACCTGTCTGTCTACCTTTCTATCATCTGATTTTTCAAATTTTCATTGAGTTACTTTCTCATACTTCATTAATAGGCATACAGAAACACGCATATACATACATATACATGCATGCATGCATACATACGTAATTACCTGTCAGCATCTTTTATACCTTGCAATCAACTAAATTGCTTATGATAATCTGAAAATACAGCAAAAGATGTACACAAGTAGTCTAGGTCTGTTCATTTTTATACATGCAGAATTGGAAAACAAAATGAGCAGCTTTAAAATCGTTTCAAAGCTCTTTAAATTCAATGTTAGTCTGTTTGTCTGTTTTCTCTGTCCTATGTCCCATCACCACTGGCTCTGTCGCTGCTGTCGACCAGCAAGATCAACACTTACCACCATCACTCCCTTCCTTCCACTGTCAGCAACTCTTTAATTTCTTTGTCTTGTTTTGCTCATGAAACCCATTTCTGCTGCTATTGTTGCAATGACATACTGTTCTCTGTTGAGTTCTTTGTAACAATCAAACCATTAAGCCCACTAAGACAGACATTGTAGGGAAATGTAAAAGATCTATACCACGTCTCTTTCGTCATTTGATGCAAAATGCATGGTAGTTTCTCTTACTCCAAAGACCATTGATGAAACAGTCAACTAGATGCTTTTTGATTGGCATATTGTTCATTTACTTTTCATTTATCTGAAACTTTTTTTTTTTTTTTTTTTTT
>NC_068985.1:126993544-127004583 GCF_001194135.2 Octopus bimaculoides
TTTCTAGCACATCCTACGACCACCTGGGACCTTGTTTCTCATCGGCACCATGTGAGTCTGTGTGTGAGAAAAAGTATATTTACCTAAAATAAAAAAATTTTGAAAATTTATTTTTTTTCAACCCTTCCCTCCATTTGTTTCTGCTTATAATTCTAAAATATTGGAGAGTCTGATAAGGTCATTGCTGGGATTTATCCACAGTGATTTAAAAAAGGTGTGTGATTTTAAGAGACAAACTTTTTTGCCTCTTCATTTCTTTGCTATTCTGATATGTATTGATGTTTTTCAATTGTTTTGTACTCATAGACATTTTATGGTATGCTGATCCATTGCTGGGATTTAAGCAACAAAATAGTTTGTAATTTAAATTTTTACAGCAGCCCTCTTCCACCCTGCATCAAGCAAGCTTGCATGTGTAAGGAAAGACTTTTTACTAACAGAAAAGAATATTATTAAAATAAATACTTTTACATACCCTTTTTTTAAATCACTGGATAAATCCCAGCAATGATCTTTTCAGGCTTTCCAATATTTTGAATTGATAAACAGAAACAAACAAGGGGGTTGAAAAAAAATCATAAATTTTCAAACTTTTTTTTTAATAACAGACTTTTCTGTTTTTAAATGCTTTTTCTTACATGTAATCTTGCTTGGCACTAAGAGAAATGAAAGGGACATTATGTAATCTTGCTTGGTGGAGAAGAAATGAGGAAGATATTAGGGAGTCGTAGGATGTGCTAGAAACAACAGCTAAATCTCTTTTAATTCACACACCTTTTCTTCTGAAAAGTTTTTTTTTTTTTTTTCAAACTGAAAAGTCCCCTCCCATTGTCAAGTGTGCAATGCCAAAAAAATTGGCCCAAATCAGTTTGATTGTGGAAAGAAAGTGGGTAAGAGAAAAACCATAAATTTCCAAAAAATTAAGGCTGTGGTGAAAAAGGAAATTTAGAATAATCACTGTCAAAACAGAAAATCCAACTTAGGTGGGTGTCCTGATTCGTAACTCTGCTGAAAAAAATAAATTTAGGGAAAATGTTTTGATTAAAAGTATGTATAACAGAAAAAAATGAGAGGTTATGGATTAGGTTATAAGGAAGCATACATACTCAATGAAGAAATAATAAATGTTTTTCTTTTTTTAAATTTTCATTTGTTGTCTGCAATTGGAAGTCTTGCTCTGCTTTCTTCAGTTCTACATTATCAATTACTTCATTTCTTCCTATTTCTTATGCTTCTTACCACATTGTCAATTCAATTCAGTTATTTCTGTGTTGCCTCTTGTTATTTATTTGTTTTTTTTTCTTTCTTTTTTTGAATACATACAACAAATAAAGTTATTTTCATGTTAATGTCTGATGCAAATGACTTTTACTATCTATATTGGCATATTATAATGTTCAGTATATTTATTACATATCAAGAACATGAATTATATATAGTGAGAATGCTAGATGTGAAAACTTGATTAAAAGAGAGAAACTCTTGCCTTAGATGGACAAACGGCTCTGTCTGTATGATGTTCCTTGTCTGGAGAAAATATGGTATTTAAGCTTTTTATGAAGAATTGCTGGACTTCAGGCTGCGACTCATAGAGGCTTTCTCTGTATTAAATAGATGTAACCACTGTAAACTGGCATTCAAATATCTTATCTGCATGATCAGTTGATGAAACTTAGCTGTGGACTGTACGTTGTTGACACAAGCCATCACCATTTCTCTGGAATTTCAAATTTAACACTGTTTCATTTTTCAGCTGTGCCAGTAGTAAGAGCTGTATAACCGGTTTCAGTCATCTTTAACCCTTTAGCATTCAGATTCCTCTGTCAGATGTAATGCTTATTCATTCAGTGTTTTGAATTAATCATGCATTATCTCAGCTTTGAGGTTTTGGTAATGTGATTGCTTATTTTTAGAATGACGTTGTAGGGTAGGTGTGAGAAACTTGATCTGGATGGTTTGGAAATAAAACCGGTAGAATATTTGGGCCAGATAAAGCCAGTTTAAATGCTAAAGGGTGAAATGGAGGCTAAACAGCTGTGTGACTGGACTGTACCCATGAGATTTTGTTGATCTATATAAATTTTAACTCTCCTGTTAAAACTAATACATTCTTTGCGGCTTGTTGGTCTGAAAGAAAATGTGTGTTAATGAAGAGTAGTAGTAGTAGTAGTAATAATAATAATAATAATAATAATAATAATAATACAATATTTGTACAGTGTTGATCAACTGCTCACTGTTTTGCACATATTTTCTTCATCCATCCATTTATTATGTTAGTCTATAATGTGAACAACGTATTAATCCAAAATACAATTCTGAGAAAGTATTATTAAGAACAAATCAGAATTTTTTTTCTTTTTTTTTCAATACATACAACAAATAAAGTTATTTTCATGTTAATGTCTGATGCAAATGACTTTTACTACTATATTGTATTTAGGTAGCTTTGAGAGAGCAACAGGTGTTTTGCTCAAAGATAATTTAAGGGACTTTCATCCATACCTTAATCTGAACATTGTCTGTATACCATGAAAACTACAATTTTTTTATTTTTTATTATGTAGCTGTAAAACCTGAAAATAAGTTGTCAAGGCAGTAATAATACTTCAATTACAGTCTTTACAAATGTTTGGGCTACAAAATATGCTATAATTTCTCATTGCACATAGTCAAAACAGCATCACAGAGGTTAGGGTGTCTGTTCAAAGCCAGGAAATATGTAATCTCTGAATAGCTGTCGTACTTTTCCTAAACAACAAATGCATACTATTATACATTTAGATCAGAGCATCTTTGTTCGTTCATGCAATCACTCCAGTCTCAAAAAGAGAGAAGTTGAGAACACAATAGATTTGAAAATTAATGCACCTCAATTTGTTTGCTTTTTTTTTTAATGTCTGGACAGAGGAGCTATGTCCATTGCCTGTGCAGGCCCTCTAAAACTGGTAAGATGTTCCTATTGGCTATATGAAAGTTGTGGATGCAAGAGGGTTGATATATAGAGGAAGACTTGGGTGTGATAGTGCAGGGCCTGGTAAGATGTGGAGGATTTTTTCTGTTGCTGTCACATTCTTTGAAGATTTAAAATCGAATGAAAATTTTCAAATTTGGTATATTGATGTAATTTTTCATGTTGAATCTGATGTTATTCACTTGTTCCTTAAAATTGTTTAGAAAAATGTTACAGCGGTTTAAAGTTTTATCATTTTTACCCAATCAGAAAGCAGGATTTGGAAGTTGGCAAGTTTAAATGAATAAAGTTATGTGAAATGTTGGAACAGGCAGTGTAAAGAAAAAATCCTCAATGAAATTTTTTTGCGAAAATTGCAAGAAAAAAAACCCCCTGTTAAATTGCCAAAAAAAAAAAAAACCTGTTATACTACTGTACTTCAGGTCATGTAAACAATACATTTTGTTTAAAAAATTCGAAAACAGAAGTTTGCGATAGACTCTAGGAGTTACCCAGACAAATAATTTTCATATCTGCTGCATCATAAACTCTTGTGGGTCCCACATTGGCTAGTATAAAATGAGTGAATAAATGACAATGTGCTTTCCACTTGTTGTGTATGGAGACCATCTTTGGAGTTAAACTCAATGCTGTGGTCCACTTTTCTATGTTGAAAATTATAACCATCAATTTTGGGAGTGTGAGAGTAGGCCCTCCACCAGTTACAGAAAATAGTTGTTCCTGGAAGAATCGATTGACATGCATTTCCCTAGTGCAGTGGCTCTCAACCAGGGTCCACATAGTCCCTGAATTTCCAAATGAGATTTTGGGGGTCCATGCAACAAAATAGTAAATTGGAGCTCCATAAGAGTATTTTTAAGGGCTCCTGAAAAAATTTGCTTTAGATGTCTGTATTTGTATCTATTGCAAAAAAAAAAAAAAAGGCTAGATTTCTTTCTCTAACACTTTACATAGTTCAAAGAATTTTGAAGGAAGTTTCTTTGAAATTAGTTTTTTAAACATTGAATGGTTATGGGGTTCCACCAGAATACAATAGTAATCAAAGGGTTCCTAGATGAGAAATGTGCTCAAGTGCGTGAATGTTATGTTGTCACAGTTTGAGCACAGTATTGCTAATGTTAACATGATAATTGGCTACTCTGCATTTTTGAAGACTTGTTGAATATAAAAAATCCTTTACCTAGGGGATGGTGAGAGAAAGAACATCTGGTTGTAAAATCCTGCCTCAAAATCAGTTCTCATCCAAGCCATGCTTGGAACAAGCATGGAACAATATATATACATATTAGAAATAGAGAATGCACAAACAAAACATGTGGTATCACTTTAGAGCATTTAATTTGTTATCTAAATATAGTACAGAGTAGTTATGGTAAATATGTAAAGTCTCTCACAGCAGGTTCTAGAATAGCTAAGTGTGTAGAGTATATGTTATTGAGCAAAGATTTCTATGTAAGCTAACTATTCTGTGATTGGAGAGAGAGAGAGAGAGAGAGAGAGACAATGAATGTCCTTAATCAAGGATATTTGTACTTACCAAATTATTGAAGAACTGTCTTAAACTCATTTAGTAAGGATTTCATAAACTCTTCAATCATGGAGTTACCAACCACAATTATCTTTATACATACCTTAGATCTTCAACAATTTGGTAACTAATAATGTCCTTAATTAAGGATATTCTCTATTTCTCTCTCTCTTTCTGATGACAGTATAGTTAGCTTACATGAAAATCCTTGCTCAATAACAGGTGTTCCACATGTTTAGCTATTTCTTGAAACTGCTGTAAGGGACTTTACATTTTTTTCTATAACTACAATGTACTGTTTAAATTATAAATTAAATCCTGTAAAGTGATACCACATGTTTTGCTTGTTTATCTCTATTTCTAAGATATATCTATCTGCCCTACAATGAACTTACATCTGACCATCCTTGATAGGCTGCCTTGACACCAACTTCCTTTCTGTTGCATTTCAAGCTGGAGTTTTAGTGAAAACCAAACCGAGCACTTAAAGTACATACCTATTACATTACATTATTAGAATTTAAATCTTTTATATATGTATAGATATATATATAAATGGCGAGCAAGGACACAGTATTTCATTTTATAAGCATAATATACTACCAAGTATATTAAAAGTTTGTTAATATCGTCTGATGATGATGGTATTACAATGCTTTCATTTTAACGTTTATAAATTTTCTATAGAATTCCGAGCCAGCACTGCAAATGATGGCATTTTATAAGCAATGGATGTATATACATATTTCAAGAGTTATTGCTCTTTTATCAGCATCACATCCAACCCATCAACTATCCATGAATGCATTGCTTAAATACCTACCAAATTTAATGGTGTAACACTATTGGATAGACCAATTTACATATTAAACTCATCTCATTCTTAACAACTGGTTCATAAACATTAATTGTTAACAATGACAAAATTTCATTCTGTAACCATAATATACTATCCAGTACATTGATGGTGTATGAAATGTAACTTGCAGTATTGGCTCTTAATCCTATAGAAAATCTATAAGATCAACGAAAAAAGTACTCCATCTGGTGTGAGAAATATTTAATAAGCAATATGTTTTACGTGCTACTATTAGTTTCATGTGCTTAGAGCATACCAGATAGTATTTTTAAATACGTCTGGTGTCTTATATTGATGATTGTATTAGGATACCAGGCATTTAAAATACTGTCTGGCATGTTATCAGCACATGAAGCTAAAATGAGAGGACACCTTTAATAATCTAGTTCCAGATACGCTATTCTTGAATATGGCCATTAAGCTTATGATTGTAGTGTTTGTCCCCCACTACTATCAGACAACCAGTGTTGGTTTGTTGATATCTCCATAGCTTAGTGGTTCAGCAAAAGAAACTGATAGAATAAATACTGAGGTTGATATGTTCAACTAAACCCTTCAGATCGGTGCCCCAACATGACTACAGTCATGAATGGCAGATGGAAGCTCCATCTCTTCATGTTTCTGTTACAGCATCTCTTCCCTTGAAGTAGTTTCACTCTGCAGTGAGACATGTTCAAAATATTTCTAAACTCGGGTCACTCAGGTTTGTAATGGCGATGCACAATAGATTCAATCAATCCCAAAACATGGTGGGGTTTTATTTTATAAACTCTAAGTTGATATTATATTCTATTTAGTCCAGCTGAGGTGTTTTTGTAGCCCCAGGTCAGCTTTGATAGAGTAGATCTATGATTAAAGGCATTCCAATTATGACCATTTTATCTTTTCTATGTTTCTAGGACTGTTATCTCACATGTCTTTTCTGTTTTAAGACAGTAGTGGTGTGGTTTGAAGGCAATTTGACTACTACTTCTAGCAGACTAAGCCAACTGCATTGAGGCTCCTTCATTAGTTGTAGTTTAAATATGTACCATTTAAAATGATTTTGTATCTAACCGTTCCATATTGGCATTTGAGTGTAAAGGGAGTCCTATAATTGGGAGCTTTTTAATAAAGGTTTTCATGTCTTGATCTTGCCATAGGTTTACCACCCTGGAAACAAATAACTGAACTTAATCTTAGTCTGCTAGAAGTAGTTGTCAAATCTCCATCGTAAAGCAAGAGGGACATGTGAGATAATATAGTCGTAGAACATTGGAGAAAAGATAAAATGTTTGTGACTGGAATGCCTTTGATCATAAGTCTGTTCAATCAAATGCGATTCTTTATCACCAAAGGTCTCTTGCTGTTAATTATTTCTCAAAATGTGAGAAGGGCACAAATTTGTAGATCTGCTATGTAATCCACAGATTTAATGCTAGTATATGCTGGGGAAAGGAAAGGCAAAGTCAATCCTGGGGGAATTTGTATTCTGAAGTTACAGGATATAACTCAAAAATGTAAAAAGTGGTGCTCCAGCATGGCTGCAGTCCAATCACTGAAACAAAGGTACATGCATTTAGTGTTGCAATGCAGTTTGATGTCCATGAGATAGTGGAAGCTTGTGCACAGAATAGGTTGTTGTATAGTCGCCATCTCATTTAACCTTTAATTAGATCTATATGCCAGTTCCAATGACAGGATGAGTTGGGGGTGGTTATTAGAGAACACTAGGCTGAAGTTGAGTACTGAAATGAATTTTGCATACCTCCATGAGAGAAGTGGGTTAAACTACTGGCTAATGAATCTATTTGTCAATTTTTCAGTGTCACAGCTGCCTACAGAGTACTTACTATTTTCAGCAAGGTGGACTGAGTTAGGGTAATGTTTATATTCATGGTGCGGTGAATAAACTGTTGTTTAAATTACGCAAGAATGAAAATAACACTGACATCTCATTTTAAGATATATTTACCAAAATTACATAAAAAATTTTTTAAATACTAAAGAGTAAATTTATTCAATATAATCGCCATTGGCTTCAACCACGACCTTTGGAATCTCCTGCAACTTTTTTGGACAGTCTCCTTGTTTAAGTTGGTGAATACTGCCATAATCCTTGCCTCCAGTTCATCTTTGGTGTTACAAGAAATTTTATTTGTCTCTTGCTCAACTGCACCCGACATAATAATCAAGGGAGTTGCAGTCTGGGGAGTTAGGTGGCCAGATGTTAGGGGTGGTGTGGTCACAGAAATTGTGTGACAGCCAGGACTGGGTTCTCCTGCTTGTGTGGCATGGGGCAGAGTCCTGTTGCCAGACGGTTTTCTAGCAGCCCCCTCCTGACCCAGGGCAGCCCTACCTTCTCCAAGCACTTGATGTAGGCCTCCGTGTTGAGTCTAAGACCATGCGGGAAGATGAATGGAGGTATAACATCATCACTCCAAGCACCATTATGTTAACTGGATGTCTAATTTTACCACTCTCAGTACATGTCCTCAAATTGACACCCAAACACTCTGAAATGTTCATGTTGGAGTTTCCTGTGCAAATGACAAACAGTACAGCATGTCATTTCCAAATTTTTGGCCCAGTGAATTGCATCATGGTGCTTTTTTTCTCACAGACAGTCCCCAACTGACCCTACTACATTGTATAGTTGACAAAATCAAAAACATGTGCATGTGTGAAATTAAAAATATAAAATGGCGACAATTTACCCATCACACTCTATGTATATATATATATATATACACATATATGTGTTGGAGGTGATGCACAGGAATTATATAAAAGAAAAAATAATAAGGTACTCAGATATCTGGATGGTTGTACATTTACAGATTTTTATTAATATGTGACATGTTTTATAAATATTAGCGCTTGCACCTATTCTTGTAAGTTTTTCAAATATTGAAAAACCCAGAAGAATAGCTGCAAGCGCTAATATTTATAAAGTGTGACATTAATAAAAATCTTTAATGTACAACCATTCAGATATCTGAGTACCTTATTATTTTTTCTTTTATATATATATATATATATGTATATATATATATATATGAGTGCTTCAGTTGGTCATGGTTTACCATTCATCTGCTCATGTGGAGGCTGGCACATGATATTTTTGAAGAAGACTGGAAATTGCTCATGCATACAAGTTTCCCTTTTCCATGCCATCAATATTTATCCAAGAGAAAAGCTGCTGCTTTGGGCTGATACTGCTTGGCACCAGTTTTGTTGCAGGTTTTGCTGTCAGAAGAACGAAGAGCTGAAACAGATACTGTCAGACATCTCGCCTGACCCTAGGACAGTTTTTCTAGTTTACTGCCCTCAGTTGGTACTTTTTATCAACCCTGAAAGGATGATAATACACTTGGTATACCACAAATTACACAGGGGATCTGATATGTAGTTTGTATACTGTTAATGTTTGTAAGAGTTTGTGTATCATCTTGCAGAAGCTAATTATGCTGGACTTTGGTACATCTTCAGTCAGGTTTCTGGTCACTGACAACACAATGTTCCACTCATATTCTAAATGAGAGAAAAATGTTTTTGGGAATGTGCTTAAAATGTAAGTATTATACCTGGGTTACATATTTTATTTTTAAGAATAATCACACCTGCTTTGAACATTGTACACCTTCACAATGCTTCCTTGAGATTTTCCAACTCCTTATGAACTCAGCATCCCAAAGTGGACTGCTTATATAGATCAGCAATTATTACTTTGTATAAAGGCTGGGTTTCCTTTTTATGTCCTGAATATACTTTAATTCAGAACAATCGTTAACTTTTTACATGACATAAGTGTGCACATGCATATCTATGAGTTTGAGATTTCAGCTGCTGCAAACAAATGAGACTGCATTGCAGAAAATAAAGCCATGAGACTGATGAAAAAACCTTCACTTACCAACGGGTGAGAACCACTAGCTCAGTGTAAGAAAATCTTTATCTATTCATATATTTTACTGCACATGTTTCCTTAGTAGTCAGCTAATTGTCATATTTGCACTGCTTGATTTTGAGGATCATCTGAGAATGGCCAGCCTTCCCATTGATTCACCAACTCAATACTACAACAAGCTAATAATGAAAAATTCCTACTTATTTAACTTATTTGTTTATTTTTCAGGCATATCTGGATAGCTCGATGTGAAGACCAAGCCATTGTAAATCTCAAACACCCATTGGAAAGTAACTTGGCTGGATTCTGTGAAATCAGTGTTTTATCTGGTTGTATTTGCATATTAGATGCAAAAATAGTGCCAGATGGACAATGGCATCCATTATATTCTCCACACGACCATACACCTCTCAAGTTGATGACTCTACATTCGTGTGGTAAGGATGGTCTTGCCAGCACCAAAAAGAAAGTTGCATTGATGCTTTCAGAGTCAGACAATTTTGTAAACAGAATTGATTCTAATTCAGTAATTCTGTTGGTCCGTCGGCTTCGGTGGGCTTTCACTGATTACATAAGCACCATTCGTCCATATCAGAGTCTCTTTCAAGGACTGAAGGAGGAAGACAAAACTACATGTAACCAGACCCTTCAGCCATTTGGTATAGGTTTCATTGCTAAATCAAATATGCCAGATTATACTTCTTCAGCTGAGGAAGAGCATTTTATAGAAAAATGGGAGTCATTTATAAAAAGTAAAGGTTTGTTACAAATTTCTGCTCTCTGTTCACCCATTTTAAAAAGCGTTTTGTATGCTTCTGTTCTTTGTATTCTTTCACTTCTTTCAGTTAGTGAACTGTGGCCATATTGGAGTAACAACTTCAGTTTAAATTGCCCCCACCACAGCATTCATTTCAATTTGGTACTTATTTTATTGATCTCTATCAAACCATTAAGTTATGGTACTTAAAGAAATACAACACAAACAGCACAGATACACACACACACTGAGTTCACTTTTTTCTGTTAATTTAATTTTATTTGTTTGGTTTATTAGAAGCCCAGTGCTTATGTATTTAAGGTGTAGGCTGTGGATCAAATGATTAAAGAGTTAAAGCCTTCTCTTAGGAAAGCCAATGACCGAGTGTCTATGATGTTGCTTGAACTGCTAGAAATAGCAGCCAAATCTACCTCAGATTACATCCTGTATCTTCAAAATAGAAGACATAATGGATGATTTAGACCTAGATATGCATTGTTCAAGATAAAGATGAGATGGTTATTGCTTGACTACTTCCTTATCTCAGATCTGCTGAGTTGAGACTAGCATGAAGGATAAACATTAACAATAACTACAACCAGTCTACTTGCTTTTGTTGGTGCTAAGAAGTGACCCAAACATGTTAGCTTGGGAAAATAATTGTAAATTAAAAAATATTTTTCTAGGAACACTGTATGTCGTCGTCGTCGTTTAACGTCCGCTTTCCATGCTAGCATGGGTTGGACGATTTGACTGAGGACTGGTGAAACCAGATGGCTACACCAGGCTCCAATCTGATTTGGCAGAGTTTCTACAGCTGGATGCCCTTCCTAACGCCAACCACTCAGATAGTGTAGTGGGTGCTTTTACGTGTCACCCGCACGAAGGCCAGTCAGGCGGTACTGGCAACGGCCACGCTCATCTCGCTTGAAAAACCTCATGTGTCACCTGCACAAGAGCCAGTTCAGGGGCACTGGCAACGATCTCGCTCGAAAATCCTATGACGGCCCCGCACAAGAGCCAGTTCAGGGG
>NC_068985.1:127004654-127005372 GCF_001194135.2 Octopus bimaculoides
ATATATATATATATATATATATATATATATATATAATGATGATAATTATCATCAACATCTAATGTCCATTTTCCATGCTGGCATGTGATGGATAGCTTGATAGGAACTGCCAGGGGTTTGACCAGGTTCCATAGTCTGTTTTGGCTTGTTTTTTTTTTTACAGTTGGACACCCTAATGCAAACCACTTGACAGAGTATACTGGGTGCTTTTTACATAGTACCTTGATTTTAGGATCTCGATTCTGTTTTGATGAGTAGATCTTCTTGAGTATAGCAGTGTACCATATATCTTGGTCCTCTGTCATCCTCTTCATAAGATTCAACATTTTGAGATCAGCCTTCAATACTTCGTCCCATATCTTCTTGCGTCTGCCATATATATATATATATATATGGCACTTCTGGCACTTGTGCCCGCGGCATGTGTAAGGACTTCCGAGAGAGATCGTTGCCAGTGCCGCTGGACTGGCTCTTGTGCGGGTGGCACATAAAATACACCATTCTGAGCGTGGCCGTTGCCAGTACCGCCTAACTGGCCTTCATGCCAGTAGCACATAAAAGCACCCACTACACTCTCTTAGTGGTTGGCGTTAGGAGGGGCATCCAGCTGTAGAAACTCTGCCAATTGGAAATATGCTGTGCGTGAGAAGACCCGGCAGCACAGGTGAGACCTAAATCTAAGGCCCAGCCAGTCCACTTATGCATACCTTTCTTCATT
>NC_068985.1:127005736-127031365 GCF_001194135.2 Octopus bimaculoides
TCTCTTAGTGGTTGGCGTTAGGAGGGGCATCCAGCTGTAGAAACTCTGCCAAATCAGATTGGAGCCTGGTGTAGCCATCTGGTTTCACCAGTCCTCAGTCAAATCGTCCAACCCATGCCAGCATGGAAAGCGGACGTTAAACAACCACGATTAAAAAATGTTCAGTTAATTTCTGTTCAATGAAATGAATTTGATAACAACAAAACACTAGAACACTTAGCTTCCTCAATTAAGACTTGAAAATAAAATACGTTCTTCCAAAATATATCCCAGATTTTATTTTATATTGTTGTTGATGAATAGTATTGGTCAGTTTCTGTTTTGGCTTTCCTTTTTTGTGTAGTCATGAGAACAAATTATTATGCAGTTATTTTATATAACTTCTACAAAAAGAGGATTGTATACAGAGATAAACTAACAATTAATGCATATCAACTATATTACAATGTTTGTGTGTGTGTGTAGCACAATTACACTGGCAAATGAGCATGAGTGCCTTTACACAGATATAGTTACAGTAATTATAATAGTTATAGTAACAGTGCATTAGGACCGACAAGTGGATGAGGTATTGGGTTATATGTTTCTAGGTCATGAGTTCAATCCTGACCTGAACTCATCAACAACACATCATCATATAATGTCTACTTTCCATGCAGGGAACACAGCTGTGCCTGCACCTTTCAATTAGACCTTATCTGAGGCTAAATAACAATAACTACTTAACACTGAATCTAAAGCGAAACACTTAACATCCTTAAAAAGCCTCTCAGCGAATGAGGAGATTATTACATTCTCTGATTGCTGTTTGGTATTTTTTAAAATGGAAAACATCCCTGCAATAAACTGAAATCTAATCATGGGAGACATTCGTTGCTCATTACCTTATTTTTAGAAATCCCAAGCTCAGTATTGACCCTTCCTATCTTCTCTGCTCTGCTGAATTTGTTTAAAACGGATTGACTTGAATGTGAAGGTTCCTGTTTTGCTAGATCCAGCATATTTCATCCCTAGTTAAGTGCTTGCATTAGTTTTCATGGTTGAGCTATGAGTACCATTTAGGGTCATAATGTATTGAGTTGTATATAATTTGACTAAAGGGAATTGGAAACCCATATTCTGCTGCTCTGCTTGAAACAATGCCCAAAGACCTATGTGAGATGAGCTAATGAAGGAGCTTCTGTGTGGTTACTCTGCCTACTAGAAACCTCAGTCAAATTTCACTCATCACATCCTACAAGTTTATGCAAAGAAGTTTACACGGGACAATGTAGTCCCTGATACGCAAAAGACAGGATGATCAGGATTGCAAGACATTTGATCATAGGTCTGCTCAATCAACCCTAACCCTAACCCTAAATAACAACAACAACCAATGTAAAGAGAAATTTGTATTTGTTAATTGCTTATTTTATATTAATTGCATTTAGTGCCTGTGCTGTAGATTAACATTAATCTCATGTAAAACAGTGGTTAGGGCAGCAGACTCGCGGTCATAGGATCGCGGTTTCAATTCCCAGACCAGGCGTTGTGAGTGTTTATTGAGCGAAAACACCCAAAGTTCCACAAGGCTCTGTTAGGGGATGGGGGCGAACCCTGCTGTACTCTTTCACCACAACATTCTCTCACTCTTCCTGTTTCTGTTGTACCTGTAATTCAAAGGGGTCAGCCTTGTCACACTCTGTGTCACGCTGAATCTCCCCGAGAACTACGTTAAGGGTACACGTGTCTGTGGAGTGCTCAGCCACTTGCACGTTAATTTCACGAGCTGGCTGTTCCGTTGATCGAATCAACTGGAACCCTCGACGTCGTAAGCAACGGAGTGCCAACAAACATGTAAAACAATGTATACAATGTGGTTTCAATTTTATGTTCTGTGATGCTCAGTTTTCCTTCTTTAACACCACCACCTGGTCCTTGTTTGCTGTTCTCTGAATTCACTCTGTTGCAAGCATTATCACTAAACTCCTGCTTTCCTTGATACCCCTTTTTTTTTTCTCTGCAAATGTTAATCCTTTAGCATTTAGATTACTTTATCAAATATAATGCTTATTAATTCACACTGTTTTGAATTAATCATACATTATCTCATAGCTTCAAAATTTTGATTTGTGATTGTATATTTTAGAATGACATTGTAGAAATAAAGTGTGAGAAGCCAGATCTGGCCAGTTCCAACATAAAATAGGTAGCATATTTGGGCCGGATATGGCCAGTTTAAATGCTAAACAGTTAATGTTGGGTATTTGGTTGCACCAATTTTATCCATCTGAAAGGGCTTGCAAAGTTTGTAGATACTGCCTTTTGCTTTCTGAGTAATTTATACTAATTATGAAGACAATGATAATTTTTACTTTTTGTCACAACTTTCTCTGGTCCAGGTAATCTATAACTCTCACTTTGCTTCGAAAAAAGGCTGGAGGGTATATCAGCCGAAACGCTGTGTTAACAACAAACAAGATGAGGACAAATATCCTTCAAATGTCAATAATGTACATAATTCTTCATCTCTTAAATATAGAACTGTACTCTCAGCTATTGTTGGAACTCATTTACAGCTGAGTATACTCAAGCGAAAAAAACAACACACTGCGTCATGTAAGAAAGAAAAGCATTATCTTACAATCCTGAGTGCAACCCTAACCACAAGGCTTTTAACCCAATGGTTAGAGTGTTGCGCTCACAGTCCTTAACCTTTCGCATCCAGTTCAGTTTAGTTTGTCAAATGCAATGCTTAAATCTTCATATTGTTTTGAGTTAATCATGCATTATTTTGTAGCTTTGAGATTTTGATTATGTGATTGCTTACTTTTAGAATGACATTGTATTTGGCCAGTGTGAACATAAAGCAAATAGAATATTTTGCCAGATATGGCCAGTTTGAATGCTAAAGGGTTAATAGTAATATTTTGATAATAATTTCTCTTACAATATTTTTTGAATATGAAATGTTTGACTTTCTAATTTATGGAGTTCATTTTTAACTTAATTTTCAGAGAATCCAAGAATTTTGTTGTGTGGATCAACAAATACAGGAAAATCTACATTTTGCCGAAGATTGTTAAATATCTGCCTTAATATGTAAGTAAAGGTGTCTTTTGTTTGTTTATTTTTATTTTTGTGAATTATACAAAAAAACTGCAATTAAGATGGATTTAGTAGAATTAAAGATGGATTTAGTAGAATTAATGGTCAGATATGATTACAGAGTTTGCATTTCTAAGGAGGAAGGAATTGACAAAATGTGATTGAGAAAAAAACATAGTATGATGAGTATTTTTAAATGTCAAAAGGAAAATTATCTGTTTTAATGACCTTTGAGTTGATATAGAAAAAATGCAACTATATTGTTGGCCAGGATATGTGTGGTTAGTGTTTCTTTGAATGTAATTCTCTAGATTTTTTTTTTCATGGAGAAATATAGGTGAAATACATAAGGTACTGAATTAACTTACTAATGTGGGCATGACTGTAGTTAAGAAGTTTTCTTTGTAATCACATGGCTTTGTATTAAGTCCCACTGTGCTGCATTTTGGGGGTAAGTGTGATCTGCTATGACCTCCAAACCAATGAATGCCTTGTGAGTAAATGTGCTTGACAAACTATGGAACCCTATTGTGTGTGTAAATGAGTATGTGTGTGTGTGCGTGTGTGTAAATGAGTATGTGTGTGTGCGCGCGTGTGTGCAGTTTTGTCTTTATATTTGTTCTGTACTCCACCTTGTGATGGCCAATGCTGGTTTGTTTACTTCACTGTAACTTAGTGCTTTGGCAAGAAAAAGACCAATAGAATAAATGCCGAAAACCTAAAAGAATGAGTGGTTTTACATGAATGAGCGTAACAAGTAAAAGAATAAAAGGGTTTGTTCGGGTTGTGAGTTTAAATATGCTATAGATATTTCATTGTATTTCTGGATAAGACATTTTATTCTGTATAATATGAGTTCATCTAACTCTCATTGAGATGTAGCAAATTATTTTCTGGAACAGTTACCCATGATAGACATTATTTAGTTCATGGAGATTTGGCTCTCAATTTCAGCTACTAGAGCCTATGATCTCTTGTGATTCATGAAAGGATTAAATTTGAGAGGTGTCTAATCTAACTATTGACTCTAACCCTTTAACATTTCAAACCAGCTATATCTGGCCCAAATATTCCACCTGTTTTATGTTCAAACTGACCAGATTCAGTCTCTCAGACCTACCCATCAATGCCATTCTAAAAGTAAAACAACTGCATCATCAAAATCTTGATGCTATGAGATAATGCATAATTAATTCAAAACACTAAATAATAAGCTTTGTGTTTGACAAAGTAATCTGAATGCTAAAGGGTTGAAGACCAGCTCTAACTGGATGAAATTTCTCTTCTCTCCCATTATGTGTTTATATTATGAATACTGTGTGTGAAGATTTAGAGGGTCATGTAATATAACTTTTAGTTTCTTACTCTGTTGTCAGAATTTGCTTCTATGTTATCTCTCTTGTTGAACATTCTCATCTAATCTCAGTGTCTTTTGTTCTGAGGCCGTCTCGTCATTAGAAACCTGAACTCCAATGCAGTACCCAGAAAGGCTGTTCAGTCATTAGCTATATATCAGGATATTTATAGTGATATGTGCATGGAAGGAGTCTTAGCATGTATATCTGATGTGCTTTCCTGGGGTCACATGAAGAGCCATTTGCTACATTAGATCTTTAGCTTTCAACTAGAAGTATTTCTTTTTGATTTTACTATTTATGAAATGGTTTCACTTACTTATAGAGAAAGAAATCTAAATTCATCTCTTAAACTTCTGATTTGGTCTTTGAGTAATAAGTGAGGTAGGTCTTTGTTGTAACTCATATTTTGTTCAATTTTTCCGACTACAAAGTCTTGACATCTTAAGAGACATGATATTTCTCGTTTGAATTTGCTTGGAAGCAGTTATCTCCCTTCTCATCGAAAAGGCCTCGTTGAATCCGGTGGCTTTGATGTCTGCAATAATCTTCCAGTTGCTTTTGAATATTCTGACCATTCCTTCTTGTGTTCCTATTTGGCCCTCCCACATTCTACCGTGCGTCTTTTCTTCTTTTATCACTCTTCATCCCCTCAAAACTGTTCTCTCATTGATGCTGTATCTGATGGAAATGACCATGTCCTTTCTTCTTGTCCTTCAAAAAATATTGTAGAGACTAGTTATTTCATTGCTCATAATGTTAACTGACTTATTTTCTAAAACGCAAATTCTGCCTGGAAACCATGTTTTCATCTCTCACTCTCTTTCTCTGTCAACTTCCCTACTTGTTATCCAGATCCTGAGAACCGTGATCCTTTCCTTGTTGATCTTTGCCTCATGTCTGATTCTATTATTTGCTTTATCTTTCCCATGTACCACTTGATACACTGATCTCATATTTCTCTGAATATATCTGCTAATTTCTTCTAGCACTGTCCTCTAATTCTTTGTAACTTATATTTATTAACATGATAATTGAGATTCTTTTTGCGATTTTCTCCGAGATTCTCTTTCGGATAATTTCTTTTCTCTTTTTGCTGATATAACATAAAGCCTCTGTAGTTTATTTTGGATTTAGATGGGTATGAATTCTTTCATTCTTCATCAGAAATAACTCAGTTAAAACCACATTACTTTCTCTGATTTTCTCTTGCTTTGCATCTACTATTGCTCATAGAAATTACTTTTCCCATCTTTATTGTCAAAACAACTTTTCAGAAAATAAACATCTTTCTTCATTATTCTAGGGAAGCACTGCAAGAAAGTTCTTTCAAGTGCTAAATCTTAGTGTATAGAGTGGACGAAATTTTGCATTGCTTCAATTGGCTGAATCATTACCTTACAAATTTGTATTCTTGTGTATTAGAAATGATTATTGTAAGACACTGAGCTCTCAGAATTATTGGTCCATTGGACAAAATGCTTCATGACATTTCTTCCTGGTCTTTACATTCTGAGTTCAAATCCCACCAAGATCAATTTTGTCTTTCATTTTTATGGGTTTGATATAATAAAGCACTAGTCAGGGACTGGGTTGATGTAATTAGCTAACCTTCTTCCCTAAAGAATTGCTTTGTCTTCTGTCAAAATTCAAAATGTTGCTGTTACTGTTGATGCTGCTGTTGTTGAATATTGGAAGAGTCATTTGAGAACCAGAAAAATTGCTTTGGGTGTATTTGTTTTGGCTCTTTGTTTTGAGTTTAACTCTTTATCATTAAGATTACTCTGTCAAATGTAATGCTGATCTACTTGCACTGTTTTGAATTAATCAAGTATTATCTAATAGCTTTGGGATTTCGATGATGTGATTGTTTATTTTTAGAAATACATTGTAGCATAGATGTAAGAGATGAGATCTGACTGGTTTGAACATAAAACAGGTAGAATCTTTGGGCTGAATATGACCAGTTTAAATTCTAAAGAGTTAAATCCTACCAAGATCAACTTTGTCTTACATCCCTCCAAGGTCTATAAAATAAAGTACCAGTGAAGTACTGGTTGTTGATGTAATCAGTGAACCACCTACCCCAAAATTGCTGGTTTGTGCCTCACTTAGAAATAATTATTTAAGACAGTTAGCTGTTTAAATTGTTAGTGTCAGAAGGGGGGAAAAAATGCCTTGTGGTATTTATAGTATTTGTCCCAATTCTTTGTTCTAAGTTGAAAACCTTCCAGGGTCAACTTTACATTTCATCTTTTTGAGTTCAATGAAATAAAGTCTGAGTTTCATGAAATAAAGTGTGTGTTAAATAGATGTAATCAATTAATCCCTCTCCTTTAAAATTGCTTGCCTTATGTCTAAATTAGAAACCATTATTTATTTATTTATTCCAGAAAGAAAAGTGTCTATTTTCTTGACTGTGATCTTGGTCAAACAGAATTCACACCACCAGGCTGTGTATCCTTGAGTTTGGTGAAAGATTATGTTCTAGGTAAGCTATGTGTATAAAAAATATTTCTAATTGTATTGAAATGTTTCATAATTCCAAACCAAATTATTGGTGTATATATATTTTTGTATCCTTCAGTTAGAGAACATTTCCACTGTTTGCCTGTTGCCACTTGACTGATAAGACTGAATAGAAATGGTATTTTATTTTGCAAAGTGAAAGCTAGATTATCAACCACATGCTCATAAGTTCAAACTTTATTGCAGTCATTGGATTGTCCCCTTCACTTTGCTTACTTTGTTTGACTAAACAGAAAAAAAAATGGGCAAGTTCCAGTTTTGTTTCATAGTTGAGTGTCAGGCCAGGTATTCACAGCCTTTGGTAGTTTAAAAGCTCTCTTTTACTGGATGGAAATAACTGTTTTATAAATGATTCACCTCAGGTTTTGAGGCATGGGTTGGATTGTTTGACTGAGGGCTGGCAAGCCAGAAGGCTGCATCAGGCTTCAATCCATTCTGGCAAAGTTTCTACAGCTGGATGCCCTTCCTAACACCAACCACTCCAAGAGTGTAGTGCATGCTTTTTTACGTGCCACCAGCATGGAGGCCAATCAGGTGGTACTGGCATCGACCACGCTTGAATAGTGCTTTTTACGTGCCATCGTCACAGGATCCAATCAGGTGGCACTGGCAATGGCCATGCTCGAATGGTGCTTTTTATGTGCCGCTAGCATGGGTGCCAATCAGGCAGTACTGGCATCGGCCATGACAATCGCTTCACTTGACTCAACAGGTCTTCGCTAGTGCAGTTTATTGTCCAATGGTTGAAGGGTATTCTTAAATGGGCTGATTATGCTGCACTGGCATACGCTACGGTTACGGTTTCACTTAGCTTGCTGGGTCTTCTCAAGCACAGCATATCTCCAAAGGTCTCAGTCACTTATCGCCTCCGTGAGGCCCAACGTTTGAAGGTCGTGCTTCACCACCTCATCCCAGGTCTTCCTGGGTCTACCTCTTCCACAGGTACCCTCAACTGCAAGGCTGTGGTACTTTTTCACACAGCTATCCTCATCCATTCTCGCCAAGTGACCATACTAGCGCAATCGTCTCTCCTGTACACCACATCTGATGCTTCTTATATCCAACTTTTCTCTCAGGGCACTTACACTCTGTTGTGTATGCACACTGGCATTACACATCCAACAGAGCATACTAGCTTCGTTTCTTGCAAGCTTACACATGTTCTCAGCAGTCACAGCCCATGTTTCACTGCCATGTAGCATGACTGTTCATGCACATGCATCATACAGTCTATCTTTTACACTGAGTGAGAGGCCTTTGTCACCAGAAGAGGTAGGAGTTCTCTGAACTTTGCCCAGGTTATTCTTATTCTAGCAGTTACACTCAGAGCAACCACCCCTGCTACTGACTTAGTCTCCTAGGTAACAGAAGCTATCAACAACTTTTAGTTTTTCCCCCTGGGATGTGACGGAAGCTATTTTCTGCACATTTTCAGTGCTTATTACCCATGAGTATTTGCTATGCTCAAAAATTATCTTCCCAGATAGACAATAATAAATGAATGTGAAAGAGAAGGAGAATGGAGAAAGAGGGAGAGTAGGGATCTTAAGTCTTTTCTCTAAACATACAGCATAGAAGACGAGACTGTGTTTACATAGATAGATAATGAAATGAAATAATAAAGTAATTATAATTTGCGCTGAAAAAGAGGTTTTAGATGTGTGCATGGTTGGAAAACAAAGCTGCTTATCTTAACATCTTCTGATTTCTATTCTGTGTGGCGAGGTATTAATATATGAGGTAGGGGAATCTGAAGGAGCTAGTTTATATAGGATGGGGTGGGGACATAGGTAAAGTGTTGGGAGAAGCAAGTGGTTAATGAAACAGAAGAGAGAGAGAGAGCGACCAAAGTTAGGCTGGTCAAAGACAGAACGCGAGGAGACAAAATTTTGGAATTTAAGGTAAGATAATTGAACGAATGGGTTTAACATTGCCGCTGCTGGTGTGAAAGAATAGTAATTTAAATAATGAGATAGAATTGGGCACTGCAAAGCAGCAGAAATTCAGGCTGCCAGTGTGAAAGAATAGTAATGATAATAGAATTGGTCATTTGCATTCCTAACTAGAGCTATAACTAACAGTTAGCTTTTGGTCAGCCAAACTGTGACAAAATTAGATAAATGACAATAATAAATGAGCACGAAAGAGAGGGAGAGTTGGATTGAGTGTCGGGATCTTAAGTTTTTTCTCTAAACATATGGCATGGAAGACAAAACTGTGTTTACATCGTCGTCGTCGTTTAACGTCTGCTTTCCATGCTAGCATGGGTTTGGGGACTAGCTCATTAAGTCAACCTCAGTATTTCACTGCTACTTAATTTATAATGTGAATAAATAAACATTACACTTGACAGAGCAATCTGCATGCTAAAGGGTTAGATCCTTTGAAACAGTCAAAAAAACCACAGTAAATCAATAGCCTCTAATAGGATCTTTAAGCATTCTTATAAGAGTTTGGCATTGTCTACTATTAATACAGCATTTTGAATTTTTAAGTATTTCGTTAAGGTAACATACTAAATAAACTTATTTTACTCCTCCTTCTATATCGTGAAATTTATTTCATCACTTTCTATATATTTGTAAAACTGAGATGACATGATATATTTTGTTTTTCAGGCCCACCATTCTGTCACCAAAAAGAACCCATTTAGTAAGTATACAGTGCAGTATGGTTGCTCTTGTGTGTGTATTTGTTATTTTTATTGTTGAGTAACTGTGGTCAACTCTATTTGAGTAAAGCTTAAAGAGGTAGCTGATTAAGCAATTCATTCAAATGGCGCTTTTTCAGCTATTGCATCCAATGTTTAATGTGGGACATTCATTTTATAGATAGTATTGAGTTTTTTTTTTTTTTTTGGTGGGGAAGAGTTTGGCTGCCATGTTGTGGTGGTTGAATGACAACCATAAATCCTCGAGTATAGTCCACTTTTGAGTATAATACGCAGGAGATTTTTAGGGGGCTGTACCTCTAAAAAACCTAAACCTTGTGTATAATACGCACCCCTTCTCTAACTTGAGTTAAGGAGATCTATATAACGTCCTTGGTTTGTAAACATATATACGGTAACGCCCATGACTGTTATTGTATATATAACATAATGCAAACGTTTAGCTTTTTTGTGCACTTTGTTTGCAGAAAATAAAGAAATAACAGTAATAACGTCAGTGAAAAATAAATATTAAGTAAATTGCTTTTACATATTTATCACTATCAGTTGCAAGTCCGACGTCACAAAATGCATCTGAATAAACATTGCTGGACAGCAAATAGAGACTCGGACATTGCTTAGAAAATATTTTTCATTTTTAACCTTGTATATAGTACGCACTAGGGATTTTGGGGTAAAAATGCGGATTATACTCGAGGATTTACGGTAATTTGAGATATGTATTGTTTAATAAAAAATAGATATAAACAACGTAAGTCACAGATGACTGAGATTGGTAAGGTTTCAGACCAGCAATCAAAAGAATGAGTGGTTGATAGTCTGTGACCATGTCAAGGCACTTCTCTTTCACTGACTCAATTCTTTTGTTCACTTTGTTGTATGCTGTTTCTGCAGTAAGTTCACAGTGGCCCAATTCATTATGCAGTTCACCTTGCATGCTACAAGCTATGTTACAGTAGAGTGTATTTTACCAGAATAAATAGTGACAGCATTACAAAAACCGACAAGTGTTTTGATAACTTTACAGTGCTGTGTTCAGCTTTCTTCCATACTTACAAATTGGACAAGGAGCGGTCAGTGCCAGGCTTTTTTTACTTAGACATTCTGTTATTAGCATATTTTTATATAATTCATTCTCAATGCAAACATTGCAAGGGTTTGTTCCAGTACAATATCTTGCCACTTGTTGTTGCAGTCCTTTTGTCACCTTTTCTCTGAGGTCCAGCACCTTTGAGCTCAAACCTATATTTTTTCCTGCATCCTCCTCTCCTACTGGAGATTCCTTCCACTTAAATTGCTGATGTTAGTCTTGTTCTTCTGATATATATATGTAGACAAAATCTTATATGGTTTGCTCCTGCAGCTTTATATGTTATGGGACTCAGCTACCTAGGCAAAAACAACAACGATAATAATTACCATAACCATGAATGTTACTGTTCATTTTTTTCTTTGATTTCCAGTAATATTTTTGTTGGTGATATCACACCTGAATCCAGTGCTAACCATTACATGATCTGTATTCGCAATGTTATTCATTTCTACCTGAGATTATCTCCACAATTACCTTTGGTCATTAACACAATGGGCTGGATTAAAGGTTGGTTTTTTTTTCTATTTTTCTACTGATTTGTGTGTTATTTCTAATTCAAATTTTTTAATGTTTTTTTTTTCATTCTTTTCATATATGTCCATGTAATCCCTATACACATGTACACCTACTCATCTTCACGGCACAAAACCATTGCATATACTAATAGTTTCAATAAACGTTCTCTGCTAATCTCACATTATTTAAGGCAGTTGCAGTGGACAACACAGCTCATTCACAAGTTTTCTGCATTTTTCTGGCACAAAATTTTCAAAAAAAACGCTCCTAATGAGTGCTGGTAGATGGAGTAACACATGCTAGTGCCAGATTTCTGGCATAAGCCATTGAAAGATCTGTGAGGTGTAGGAATGGCTGTGTGGTAAGAAATTTGCTTGCTGGTCACATTTTTTTTTCTGGGTTCAGTTCTACTGCATTGCACATTGAACAAGTGTCTTTTACGATAGCCCTAGGCTAACAAAAAGTCATGTGAGTGAATTTGGTAGGTTAAAACTGAAAGAACCCTATCTTGTGTGTGGGTTTCTTCTTCACGCTGTTTGACAACCCTGTAGCTTAGTGGCATGGCAAAAGTGACCAATAGAATAAGTACCGAACATAAAAAGACAAGTATTGGGGTAAACTTTTTTTTTCAGCTAAACACTTCAAGGTAATGCTCCAGTATGGTCGCAGTTCAGTGATTAAAGCAAGTTATATTATCATCTCATTTAACATCTGTTTCCTTGCTGGCATAGGTTGGACAGTCTGACAGAAGCTGGTCAGCTGAAGAGCTGCTCGGGTTTCATATCTGTTTTGGCATGGTTTCCATAGCTGGATGCCCTTCCTAATGCCACCTACTTTACAGTATACTGGGTGCTTTCATGTAGCACCACCAGTACCACAAGCCTGCAAAATTAGGATCGCTCAGCTGAAGTGGGATGTAGGAGACATGCTTGTTTGCAAGGACAACCACGATTTTAACTTAGCTTGTTTTCTCAAGAACAGCAAACTATCAAACCACAGTTTCATTCAATGGGCTTTTTAGTTGACTAAACATATTAGCAAATTTAGAAGTTTGGAAATGTCTCACTTTAAGTCTAACTTGAAACTTTTTAAGGGTTAGCAACTGATCAAAGCTGAAGTATATTTTAATCCTAAAAAAAAAAAAAAAAGAGGCCAATCTTTGTGATGTAGTTTTGATAATGCTATACATGTGAGGTGGTCATGAGAGCTGAAATGGTAAAAACTAGCATTTATAGTGACATTATATGATCGGAGTAAATTATGTCTGACTTTCTCTTTGATATATGTGTAGTGATTATGCTTTTGTGCTATTGAAGGAGACTATGTTGTTATTGATATAAATTATTTACATCTACATTTCCACATTGGTGTGAATGCTGGGAGATTTTGCATTTTATTTTGGAGCAGTTGTTTTTCTTTTATTACTTTTTATCATTCCTACACTTACCGTTTGAATCTTTATTACCTTTTGCCTGTCAGATAAAATTGCTCAGGTAAACAGGGGCACAGGTTAGAAATTATGACCTCATGATTAGTAGCCCAGCACATTAACCTCACAGCTAATGTGGTCTTTGTTTCCTTTTACATATTGATGTTGATATCCTTTGGTTTTATTTTACAGGACCTGGGAAACAGATGCTTGATGGCATACTTAATTTAATCACCCCAGACCAGGTTGTTTACCTTTATACACCAAAAATAAAATTAGAACCTGAAGAACTGCAGCCTTCTGTTGTTGGTCAGAACCCATGGAATTTTCCTGGAGAGAAAAATGAACTTGTAAGTAACAAAAGGAGGAGAATAACTGCATTTCTCATCATCATCATCAAACTTCTACTTTTCCATGTTTGCTTGGGGCAGGCAAGAGTATTTTGGGATAGTTTTATATCTGGATGCTCTTGTTGACAACCCTTGTTTTCCAAGTGAAGTAATAATCTTCCAGTCATTATCAAGCAACAAACAGCCCCAGTTGAACAGGCCTTTTGTTTACAAAGATCATGCAGCACGTTAAGAAGCACAGGCATGCTTTCATGGCAGACTGCAAGCAGATGACACTGCCAGGAAGATACTGTTTACACACTAGTGAACATGAGGTTAAATATGAACTCACTTACACAGACACATACATAGATATTATACAACAGGCTTCTTCCAGTTTTTATATATATACATACATACATACATATATATATATATAGAGAGAGAGAGGGGGGGGATATATATACAACTGTGCTTGTGTTGCTCTAAATTTCCTCTTTCCTTTCATTTATCTTGACTTATTTTTCAGAACTCTACTCATTGTAACTGGGCATTGGAAGTCCTCCCTTCTCCAGTGAATTCAGGGATGAGGTGGGTGATAGATTTTTTTCCTTCTTTATTTTTAATGTTCAATGCAATTATCAACTTTGACAAAAACATTTTGTGAATGTATATTTTTATGTCTATTTCTCTATGCTGGCATGGGTTGGACAGGACTTTTTGAGATGGTGTTTTACAGTGCGGTGTCCTTTCTGATGTCAACCATTTTTAATCACCTAAGTAAGGTATATAACTATGCTTGATGCAAACAGAGTCACTTGCCTTGCTCACAGATCAATGACTATCTACTGACTATCTACTGACTATCTACTGACTATCTACTGACTATCTACTGACTATCTACTGACTATCTACTGACTATCTACTGACTATCTACTGACTATCTACTGTCCGCTATCTACTGACTATCTACTGACTATAATGCCTGTAGTCAGTAGTTCAGTAACTTAACCTTCTGTCACTCACTGTGTATTAATATTTAATATGTAATTAACAAATGTATAATTAGTAAAGTGAGTAGCCACATCAAAGTGGCAGATGAATGTTATTACTAGCTTAACCCCAGCGGATTCTCTACCAACTGGTTTTTGGTGCAAGCCCTGCACCTTTTATATACAATATATCACTAGTAGGGGGAGTGAACCCCTACTATCCGGTCCTTCCCCCCCACCCAGCAGCTGACAGGATCGCAGGACCGGCCAGTTTCGAGCCTTTTGGTTCAACTCAGCCACACTCTTTACCAGTAATGTCAATGAAATCAATGAATATGTACTTCGTCTTTTTAACAGAAAAATAAGTTTTATAAAAACATTATCATTACCATCGAATGATTGTTGTATTTACTCATTATCAGTGTAATTGTAGTAAGTAAGACAGAAATGGAAGAATGAAGGACAAATGCCTTGTTGTAGTTATGTATTTGTCCTTCATTCTGAGGTAAAATTCTGCAGGAGTTTGTTTTGCATTTCTTCTTTCCTCTTTGTTAGCTCATCCCAGAGTTAATATATTAGGGTTGACACCATAGACTTCACATTTTTGCCTTTAAAAAAATTATGATTTATAAAAATAAAAATATTTTATAATGATGAATAATGTAATAAATGTGTTTGATATTTGCAGTAAATTATCGAAATTGAGCAATGCAGAACTGCGCACTTTGGCAACTTTGGTGTATCTAGGTCGAAACTGGTCCCCCAATATGGGTCTAAACAGTTGTATTCCCTACAAAATCAAGTGGAATTTAATAGCTATTCAAGTTTGTCATGAAGTTGTACCTTTCTCCCAGATAATGTATGCCATCAATGCATCTGTGATAGCCTTATGTGTGGCTAATTTAAATACAGTAAGCAGTTAATTTTAGTAAATCTTTTGTTCTTTGCAATTAATGTCTTGGAAGAACCTTTTTAAATATTTAAAAGCACAAAATCACTTATGTTAATATTTTCATTTATTTTGTAAGTTAGTTGCACAAAATGAATGTATTCTTTTGAAATTTGCTTGTTTTTAAGCCTTTCGCATTCAGATTCCTCTGTCAAATGTAATGCTTGTTCATTCACATTGTTTTCAATTAATCATGCATTAAGTCATAGTTTTGAAATGTTGATGTGATTGTTTATTTTTGGAATGACATTGTAAGAAAGGGGTAAGAGGCCAAATATGGCCACTTTGAACATAAAACAAGTAGAATATGTGGGCCAGATATGGCTGGTTTAAATCCTAAAGAGTTGGTTCTGGTGAGTTGTGATGCACTTTGTGCTTGGCATTTGTAGATGAAGGACTTCACTACTTCTGCTCTAATCAGCATTTCCTGTTGCAGTGCAAGTTCTGAGATCTTACTCTGTAGAGGGCCTAGATTCTGCTTGATTGTATAAATATCTACTTCATATGTATATCTCTGTAAACTGCTTACATTAAAATCTTACTGAATATTTGTAGTGCTAGTTTCAGGATAAGTTTTTTTTTAGAACCTTTCTGTTTGAGTGTTAAGTGTATCACTGGATTCTCCATCTTTATGTAATCTGAAGGATAACCATACTTTTTCATGCCCTACTCCATTAGTGGAGTAGGAATTAGCACTACAAGTTAACAAAATGCTCATGGATTTTGCTGTGCCGTTATAACTTACAGCAGAGAGTTGTTCCAACTTTAATGATACCTATTCACAATTAGGAGGACTAGACCATTTGAGTACAAGGTATTTTGGCCTTGGACATTATGCAATACCTGTGGTAGGATGTGAATCACTGATTGCTCAACTGCTATCCTATCAACACCTCACACTCTAAATATTTCTTAGTACTGGTTGCTAAACTGAATCTGTTGCTTGGTTTACCACCACCACTTGGTCCTTGGATGTCTTTGTTGCAAGCATTTGAACTGGGTCTTCAGTTTGAAGACCTTATAGCAGTTTACAATGATTCTGTTATGCAGTCATTGAAGATGACACCTTCCTGTCTCAGCTAAGTATCTAGCTGATAATCATATAATAAAGCATAGGAATTAATTCTAAGTAATAAAAAAAACAACCTGAATCTGAATTAATTCTACTGTTATAATCTGAGAATATAATATGGGAATCTACTTCTGTGCAATCAGTAACCAGATGTGTTCTCTAACTCAGAAGGCTGCATAAACCAAATTAGCAGTAGTGACTATTTTCCAACTAGGTTGACTAAAATATATAAAAAAATAAAACTTTGACTTTGCTCTCATAACTTCTAAAATCTGGAGCCTATCACTTGAAAACCATTCAGATTCAGTATTTGAAGCTGTAAAATTATATGAATAATGGTAGATGGTTTATATATGTTTTGCTTTTTCCTTTTTTTATGCAATCCACTGTTTCCAGAGTTGAACAATTTTTTTCCCATTCCCAATTGCAGGCTTTTCGATACAACAATGATGAAAATCTTCCTCTGGGATTTGTCAAGAGGCCACTCTGTAGATGTTTAGGATTTGGTAAGAAAAACAAGCAATATTTTATTGCTTTAACCTTTACAAATCTGGAGCTGTTAGCAAAATACTTGATTGAAATTTCATCTATAGAAAACCACATGAATATAAGCTATAAACAAATCTTTTTTTTCCTTTTATATTATACTTGTATATAGTTTTTATATTCTTAATTATGAGCAAAATTTAAAATTAACGTTCTTATACATATAGTAGTCGTTAGGCTAGGATTCTGAGTGTGCGCAACAGAATTGTTGGTGACATGTTGATAAATATTTGTTGTTTTAAGAAGTTAAAGATGTTTTTGTTGCAGGATTTGTACGAGGAATTGATGCTGAATCTCAAACCATATATATTGTAAGTCCAGTAACTCTGAAAACTATAAGTCAGGTGAACACACTGCTGCGAGGGCCAATAAACCTTCCTTTAGAAAAACTACAAGATCAAGTAAGACACATCAGTATTTTTTCACCTTTTCTCTCTCTTCTCCTTGGTTGTTAACTTTCTTTTTCAAATAGGGGTCAGTAAGAGGTTGACAGTATATAAAGGCAGGCTTTGTATGTAGATGTACTATAGTAGTTAGCTGTCAGAGCACCAGTAAAATAAAGTCTTTCCAATGTTTGAAAGGCTCCATAAAAGTAGTGGACAATATGCATGGGTGACAAGGCACAGCTGATGAATTTGAGAGAAAATCTGGTTATAAAAGAAATAAGATATAGTGTATAAAAGAGACAACTGCGTTGGTATGAACATGTAATGTGTATGTATGATGACAGCTGGGTAAAGAAGTGCTGTGAGACATAAGTGGAAGAGGAAGGCTAAGGAAGACATAGGCAGAAATAGTGAAAGCTAATCCCAGGATGTTGAACTTCAGAAAGGAACACAAGGGTTGGGACACTGTATTAAAAGACCCAGTCAACCAGTGCATGCATATATATGTATGTGTGTATCTATCTATCTATATATATTATATATATATATATATATATATATATATAGTTCTGGCTTGCCAGCCCTCAGTCAAACTGTCCAACCCATGCCAGCATGGAAAGCAGATGTTAAAGCACAACAATGATGATGATGAGATATATATATATGTGTATATATATACATGTGTGTGTATATATATATATATATATATATATATAATGCTGGAGGCAGTGAGCTGGCAAAATTGTTAGCATGCAGGGCAAAATACTTAGCGACATTTCATCTATTTTCACATTCTGAGTTCAAATTTTACTGTGGTTGACTTTGCTTTTCATCCTTTCGGGGCCAATAAAATATGTACCAGCTGAGCACTGGGGTCAATGTAATTGACTTACTCCCTCCCCCAAAGTTGTTGAGTTTGTGCCAAAATTTGAAACCAATGTATATAATGGCTGAAATTAGGATACTAAACTGCTTGTTAAATTGAAATCTGACTCCTATTATTGTGCTGTGCTCTTAAGTGTGACACCTAACACTGCTTGCTTCAGTTCTCATGATGGGCAAAGAGTGGGATCTACTTCATGATTGCATGTTTGATGGTTGTAAGAACCTTCACATATATAAGTGCATTTAGTTAGTTTTTTCTGTAAATTGACATTGTACATCAAACTGATTGTTCATTATTAACAAATAAGATTTCAGTCTGATATATTTGAGAGGGCAGACAGAGATTCGTCCTTGTCATTGTTTTATGTCTACTTAGCATGCTGCAGTGGATTGGCTGGGTCATTACTGCTCTGCCGGTTGGTTCAGGGCACCACATCTTTCTCATAAGTTTCCTTTTGACTTTGTTTCTATGGTTGGATGCCTTTTCTAACACCAACCACTTTGCAGCATGTGTTGTATACATATTTTATGTACCAACAGTTATTGTTGTTGGCACTCCGTCGCTTATGACGTCGAGGGTTCCAGTTGATCCGATCAACAGAACAGCCTACTCGTGAAATTAGTGTGCAAGTGGCTGAGCACTCCACAGACACGTGTACCCTTAACGTAGTTCTCGGGGATATTCAGCGTGACACAGTGTGACAAGGCTGACCCTTTGAATTACAGGCACAACAGAAACAGGAAGTAAGAGTGAGAGAAAGTTGTGGTGAAAGAGTAGAACAGGGTTCGCCACCATCCCCTGCCGGAGCCTCGTGGAGCTTTAGGTGTTTTCGCTCAATAAACACTCACAATGCCTGGTCTGGGAATCAAAACCGCGATCCTATGACCGTCAGTCCGCTGCCCTAACCACCGGGCCATTGCGCCTCCACTGTACCAACAGTAGAGAAGACTAAAACCAATATCAGTGAGAAAGTGAGAGATTACAAGTGAGTGGATAAAAGGTGAGAACGAATGATGGACGTTGGAAACAAATTGCTAAGCAGGGAGGTGTACGGGTAGAATGTATAGGATATATACAGGTCTGATGAAGACCCCTATGCTTGCCTATGCATCAAAATGAGAAAGAGAGCTAGGGTGATAAAAATGAGGAGTAAAAGAGTGGAGTATTGGAGAGAGGGCCCGATAGATCCAGTGGCACCCCTACTAACACTGGAAGTAACGTACAGTGAACATTGCTTCTAGTGTAAGATTTAAAGTGGGGAATATTTTTTCCAGTATTATGAAGAATAATAAACTAAGGATTCCATTTCTTTCTCCTTTTTTTCTTTCCAGCAAATACCAGATATACTTTACATTGACAAAACCTTAGCTACGACAACAGGATCAAGAACATTAAAAAGACGAGCCACTATGCCAAGACATCAATGATGCTTTTTCTTTTTGCATATTATCTTTTGTGAGGGTCCTTATGACTGTCTGAGAATCTGTGGATTTAAAAAAAATTTTTTATCTTCTGTAATTGTTTAAAATTCAAACAATTTTGATAGCATCACCTCTCATACACTTATACAAACACTTAAACATACACAATCACATGCGCGCGCACACACACACACACACACACACACATACATGCAAATGAACTGTTTTTTCATCCATAACAATGAAATTAAAACATTTCTTTCATCTGATAGTTCTTTTTCCAATCTGTTCCTGTCTTTTGAGTTACATGACAAATAAAAAAACAATTCCACAATATTCAAGCTTTTATTTGTAAATCAGTCAAGTATTAAAAAATGTCACATATTGACAAACTACACATATCTAGTTGTTTTGTTTCATATATATCACATATAATTACTTAACCCTTTAGCATTCAGATTACTTCGTCAAATGTAATGCTTGTTTATTCATGTTGTTTTGAATGAATTATGCCTAATCTTGTGATTGTTTATTTTTAGAATGACATTGTAGGGTACATGTGAGAGACCAGATCTGGCCAATTTGAACATAAAACAAGTAGAATGTTTGGATGAGGTATGGCCAATGTAGCTGCTAAAGGGCTAAAGTGTTCAAAGAGCTCATCAATTAATGATTGTGTGCTGATTGTAAACAAAGTCAGTATTCACATAAAAATGGTGTAATTTACTTGGAATCTTCTGTGAAAACATGTCCTACTTTTGAGCTGTTCATATTTCAAGGACTAAAAGAAATATTCTTTTTTACTCTAGGCACAAGGCCTGAAAATTTGGGGTGAGGAGTTGATTAGATCGACCCCAGTATGCAACTGTTACTTAAATTATCGACCCCAAAAGGATGAAAGGCAAAGTCAACCTCGGCGGAATTTGAACTCAGAATGTAAAGACAGATGAAATACCGCTGCCTTTATTACTTTACTTGGAAATGAGTGAGAGTTAGCAACAGGAAGACCATCTGCTCATAGAAAATCTATCTGTATCAAGTATATTGTCTGACTCGTGTAACCATGGAAAAGTGAATGTTCTCAGAATGCCTGCCTGTGATTGAGGAATTAGATGCATTAGAGGTTGCTAAAGAGCTGATTAAAGCCATTGATGTGTGTGTGTGTGTGCATGAGTAGAAGTGGTAGACTGGAAACAGTATGGAAACCTATTCTGTGTGTGCCTGAGTGTTGTCAGTTCAGCTTATTCCCATGAGACTGTTTGCACTTTTGAAATTTAGCAAAATTCAAAAATCCCCTTACTCAAAAAACAACTAAAGGTTGAAAAGCACCAGACTGTAAAATATTGCCTCAAATAAATACCAGTCCAACCCGTGCAAGCATGGAAAAATGGATGTTAAACATACAGTTCCTTATCTATCCAAGCTGTGAAAATCCAGTCCAAGTAAATACAATACAGTGAGTTAAGGAAAATGGAGGTGAATACTTTAAAACATTTCACAGATGTCACAAACATTGATAATTGTTTTTCTTCCTTCAGGGACTGGATCTGTAATTGCTGCAGTTAAATACTTTCCAAGCTGGAAAAATTACCAACACTTAAAATTTCAGCCCAAACTATTGCTATTCTCTGCAGCATCAGCAGTTCTATTTTGAAGTATATCCATACAGCATTTATGGTTAACAGAAACCATGTCCAAAGCTGAAAAGAAAAAAAAAGAAAAAATGATTTAAGTAAAAGATCAGCAGTTTTGAGGAAAGAGGTTTAGGTTACTAAATCAACCCCAGTACTTGACTGGTCGACTGGAACTTTATTTTACTGACCTCAGAGGGATGAAAGACAAAACTGATCTCAGCAGGATTTGAACTCAGAATGTGAAGTGCTAGAAGAAATACTATATGGCTTTATTTTTTTGACACTTTAACAATCCAGACACTCAAATTGTAAAATAATAGTTCAAAATTTGACACAAAGTCAGCAATTTTTTGGCTGGTATTTTATTTTATCAACCCTGAAAGGGTCAAAGGTAAAGTTGACTTTGGCAGAATTTGAACTCAGAAAGTAATAAGCAGAAGAAAGGTGACTAAGGCATTTCTTCTAGCACTTCACATTCTGAGTTCAAATCTTGCTGAGATCAGTTTTGTCTTTCATCCCTCTGAGATCAATAAAATAAACTTCCAGTTGACCAGTCAAGAAAGGTGACTAAGGCATTTTGTCCAGTGCCTTTTAATGATTTTACCAGAAAATAACAACAGTGAATAACACTGTAACAACATTTTAATTTTTTTTTTGTGTCTTTGGTCAGTCAGTGTTATTTCCTATTTGCTTCTGTCCAGCAATCAAAAGAAATTACTACAATTCCCTTCAAACTTTGTTTTTGTGACTTGGACAGCAATATTTTCAAACTGACCTATTTTCTGCTACATTTCAGACAGATTCAACGCTGAGTTGCTGAAGCAGGAAGATCGTTATAATAGATATTCCGCTCAGTACCACAGATTTGCTTGTCAGTTGCTTGACCTTAACCTGTTGAACATGTCCCTTGGTGGCTGACGATATGTGCATCTCTGATCATGAGGAGTTGTTGGGGAGCATCATAGCCATGTGTTGAGAGGGATTCTTTGGGGTTTGAATAAATGTAACAAAAGCAACATTTGAAGGAAATACAAGCCATTTTCCATACTTTCTCAGGGTAAGCAAAACAGGAAATAACAGTTGCTACCCAAGGACAAAAATTGCGTTATACAGTGTAATAACTTCTAAATTTAGCATAAGACCACAAATTCTGATTTTTATAGGAGGTTTAGCAATTATGCTAAACCTATAAAAATGTTGTAGTCTTGTAAGTTCCAAAATTCCAGTGAGTTACAGAAATGTTAGTGTTGGATGGGATGCCTTGCAGTGTCTGCTCTGGCCCTTTTTATTCTAACAGAAATGCCTGCAATGGCACAGCTAAGGACTTTTTAACTCTGATTTTTGTTGGATATGTCCAGACATTTGTGGCTCTGTTACTTTGAGGACTGATTTAAACCTTTTATTATTTACAGTTCTGGTTCTGTCATATCAGAAAAATATGAAGAAGCTTATATATGGCTAATTGATTTATTAGGAATAGCAGTTAAATCTACCTCGAATTTCACATTACCATCTTGAATGACGAAAAGAACACATTAGGTTATTTAATCTTTGATACCTTTAAAAAGCCAGGATAGTCACAGCTAGATTGTCTTTTATTCATAAATTTGCTTAATTGTAGTTGGCTTGGGGCTAAAAAACACCCAGAGATCATTGACATAGTCACAGGATGTGCTAGGAGTAGTAGCTAAAGCCTCCTCAAACTGCACCCTATCATAGTGAATAATATTGTCCAAGAGCCACTATATCTGCAAAAAGCTGGGATGATCACAACTGAAATGCTTTTGATCAGTGCCAGCCAAACAATAATACAATATGAATTCAATAAATAGAGACATATCCTTGAATACAAGGATATACTTTAGAGTAGGAAGTATTTCATAAAATTCTTTTTCCAAGTGGATCAAAACTTTTTTTCTGACCAGTAGAAAATGTTATCCAAAATACACACACACACCATTGCATATTTTATTCAAACTTAGTGTGGGAGAACCACATCATGGCCCGACATCTGTTTTGGCAACGTTTCTAACTAGATACCCTTCCTAACACCAGTCACTTTTACTGAGTGTACTGGGTGCATGTCTAAAGTGATTGGCATTAGGAAGGGCATCTAGACATAGAAACCATGCCAAAACTGATAAAATAAGATGGGGGTCTCCAGACACATTAGATCCTTCCAGCAGTCCAAACCATACCAACATAAAAATGATAAAGATGATGAACGTATCTCACTCTAAATTATCCAGTATGTTCTGCTATTTAAAAGATTGTAGGATGTATGTTAAGGGAAATTTGGCTGCTATTTCCAGTATGTGAAGCAACCATGTAGATATTCCCTCTAATTCTGGTACCAAAATTTCTCTTGGAGTTACAGGAACAATCGCATAATTATTCTGGAATAACTACTGAATAATTGATTAATCAAGCTGTTCTCTAATTCCAGGTCAACCTTGATTGGGTAGATTTGAGACTTAAAGAACTGAAGGCTTAAGCTGAGACAATTTTGTATATTGAATGATTTGAGAGAGATGTGGTTACCTTTTCTAGCAAATACAGTGAGTCAACTTTATTGGGGCAATAATTAATTTAGAACAACACAATGCAATATGTCATTCTTATTTTAGGAATGTAGAGTATGATTTGAGGAAGATGCAGTTGTTATTCCTTGCAAGTTTTGGAGACTGAAGAGTCTCTTCTGTTTGCTTGTGACTATTCAAGTAAATCCAATAAATCCACTTGCTCAGTGCAGTGATAGAAAGTGAATATGATCTCACAAAGTTTTGTTATCAGTTCAGCTGCTCAGTCCCCGAAACCACAAAAAACAAGGTCAACTTGTATAGCTTGAGAAAAGATACAGTGGTCATGTGGATAAGGTATTGACCTACGAGCTCCTACTGCATAAGTTCAAATTTGCTGCAAGCATTTTATCATACATTTTGATAGCACAATGTTACATATCTTGCCTCATTTAGTAGTAAGAAATAATAGGTATAGCTGTTAATCTGGGAATGTTACTTGTTTTAGACTGAATCTGGAGTAAATTCTTGCTTATGAAATATTTATATTTATTTATTCAGTTCCCCACCCATTTTTTCTTTACACGTGATTTAGCGAAGGAAGGCCTACAACTATTATTCTTTTGTAAGGGTTCTGAGACTAGTGAGAAGAGAGGAAGTTTTTTTCTCAAACAAGTGGCCTGGTTTAAATGCTTGTAACAGAGTGGACTCTGCCAAAGGTACTCATTAGTCAGATGGTGGTTAAACCGGGCAGTGGACTAAATTTACCATTCAAAAGCAGAGACAATGCCTTTGATGGGCCTCCATATGGTTTCCATCTCCCATGCATTGCTCACAGGGTGTTGGAAAACCTCTAGCTATTGTTCTATAAAGTGGGTGTTGGAAAACCTGTAGCTATGTTCTATATAGTGGGACTGAATCCAGTATGATGTAGCTGTGAATGAGACTTTTTAACCATACAGCTATACCAGTGCCCATCTATGTTCAAGGTTTCAGAAAAAAATGAGTTTATATCTTTCTCAAGGGCATGAACAATCTAGGTGGCTACGACCATGAACTGAAATTACACAGTGAATTCAACTCATTTTCCACTTTACTGCACAAGCCAATAGACATTTTGGAGTTTAAGCTAACAGAGAAGTCTCTATGTGGTCACGAGCTGCTAAAATAACAAGCAAATTTTCCACAAATCATGCATTTCCAACTTAAATAAGGACAGGACACACTTATACAGTTCTATATTTAACATAAGGAATTCTGTACATTATTTACATTGCCTATGGGCATGTCGTAGTGTTTAAGAGTGCGGGCTACTAACCCCAAGATTCCGAGTTTGATTCCAGGCAGTGACCTGAATAATAGTAATAATAATAATAATAATAACAACACCAACATCGAAAAATAGCTTAGGAATGAGAACCCAGGTTCGAAATTCCCCCAAGACACCTGAGGAAGGCTGGAAGGTACATCAGCCGAAACGTTGTGTTAACAACAAACACGACGAGGACAAATATCCGTCAAATGTAGATAATGTAAATAAGGACACACTTATAGTTTTAGAATCCATGCATACCATGAATGGAATAATAGATCAGCTTGATCAGGGTTGAGCTGGTGGCAGGGCTGGGGTTAAACAACAACAACAACAGGTCCTCCTCCTCCTACTACTACCACTACTCTATGGAATTAAGTGATTTCAACTTACGTTTCCTTCCCATATCATCAGTGGTATTTCTATCAGCTCCATGTGCTATCAAGTATTTGATAACTTCCAGGTGCCCTTCCTATGTTAAACAAACAAACAAACAAATAAGCAAATTGCACCATCAAAGTAAAAAAAATAAACTACACTATCAAAGTCAAAAGAAAAATCCCTTCCTTCAAAAACAGGTAAGGGTTAACAACAGGAAGGCCATTTGGTTGTAAAACAACACCTTAATAATATGTATTTGTCCAGGTTTGCTTTCAGAACCGTTGAGATGTCTTAGAAAGTTAAAGAAGCGATATTTTAAATTCTCAAACGCAGGATAATGCTAATAATGCCTGAACAGGATAAGCTACCCCTATTTTGCAGAAAAAAGTGTTGGCGGCTAGCTATGGGACTCGAACTCACCTATCACAGAGGTGTGAGTTCAAGTCTCATAGCTGGCCGCCAACACTTTTTTCTGAAAAATAGGGGTAGCTTATCCTGTTCAGTATATATATATATATATAT
>NC_068985.1:127031606-127039131 GCF_001194135.2 Octopus bimaculoides
CTATTTTGTGTGTGAGTGTGTGTATGAGAGAGAGAGTAAATACTACATACACACCGCTCTCTCACTCTGTCTCACACACATACACACGCACACACACACCCCTTGACTCACTCACACTCTGTCTCTTACAAACACACACATACATAAATGTATACAAACATATTTATAAAGACACACATGTGTATGTGCGCACGTGCGTGTTTGTAAGAGACAGAGTGAGTGAGTCAAGGGCTGTGTTGTCATATGCATACATCCAAAGATGTATGTATATTTATGCATTTACGTATACATGACAACAAACTTCTCTCTCTCACTCACACTCTGTCTCTTACAAACATACACATACATAAATGTATACAAACATATTTACAAAGACGTGTGTATGCACACGCGCGTGCGTGCGTGGGGGGTTCCACAATCACCATTTATTTCAATTACTCTTGTGAGGATATTCACGTAAATCATTTTTTTCATTTAATCCCCATTTTAATTTTCGTAAAAGTTTCCAAGTACCAATGAGGCTTTTTGGCACATCTTCAATTTTCCCCATTCATGAGAGGCGCCCAGCCATCATTCATCTGAGAGTCCATCTACAGAATGTCCTCAAATTTCTATACAGCATATTTTGCCTTTTTTTCTTCAAGTATATAAGCAACAATTTTATTCCCGAGCAACACCGGGTGCCTCTGCTAGTATTATATATATGTGAGTATGTATATATGTATGTATGCCTGTATATATGTGAGATAATAGTTTCGCTTTAATAGTTTCAGTATTAAAGTGAAAATATCTGACATTACAATAGAGAGATGTTATTGTTTCACTTTTGACATGTAATACTGTGATATTGCACTGGGCTCGCACTAGGCAAGAAGTTAAAATTATTTTTGGCCTATGACACTATATGGACCCTAAGTAAGGCATGTGTAAAATTTGAATGAAATTGGTTGCGTAGTTCTCAAGTTTTAGGGATTCACACAGACACACACACACACATTCTCATCTTTATATATATAGATTGCAAGGAATGAAGCCAGTATGCACCGCTGGATGTGTAATATCAGTGTGCATACTTGACAGAGTGTAAGTACCTTGAGAGAAAAGTTGGACCTAAGAAGCATCAGATGTTGTGTGCAAGAGAGACAACTGCACTGGTATGGTCATGTGGTGAGGATAGCTGTGTGAAAAAGTGCCACACCCTAGCGGTTGAGGGAACCTGTGGAAAAGGTAGATCCAGGAAGACCTGGGATGAGGTGTTGAAGCACGACCTTCGAACATTAGGCTTCACCGAGGCAATGACTAGTGACCGAGACCTTTGGAAATATGCTGTGCTTGAGAATACCCGGCAAACCAAGTGAGACCATAACCCGTGGCCTATGCCAGGGGTGTAATCAGCCCACTTATGCATACCTTTCCTTCATTGGACACTAAACTTTGCTTGCCCTGTTGAGGCAAGTGAAATCGAAATCAAAATCAAATTCGATAACTGGCATCTATGTTAGTGGAGCGCTAAGAGCACCATCTGAGCGTCATCATTGCTAGAGCAGCTGACTGGCTTCTGTGCCGGTGGCACGTAAAAAGCACCATTTGAGCGTGATCATCACCTTACTGGCACTTGTGCTGGTGACACATGAAAAAATATTCAAGCGAGGTCGTTGCCAGTGCTGCTGGACTGGCTCCTGTGCAGGTGGCATGTAAAAAACATCATTTGAGCATGGCCGTTGCCAGTACCGCCTGACTGGCCCTCGTGCCAGTGACACGTAAAAGCACCCACTACACTCTCAGAGTGGTTGGCGTTAGGAAGGCATCCAGCTATAGAAACTCTGCCAGATCAGATTGGAGGTTAGTGCAGCCATCTGGTTTGCCAGTCCTGAGTCAAATCTTCCAACCCATGCCAGCATGGAAAGCATATGGCGTAGTGGTTAAGTGCGCAGGCTACTAGCCCCAAGATTCCGAGTTTGATTCCAAGCAGTGACCTGCACAATAACAATAATAATAACAATAATAATAATAATAATAATAATAATAACATCGAAAAATAGCTTAGGAATGAGAACACAGGTTTGAAATTTCCCCAAGATACCTGAAGAAGGCTGGAGGGTATATCAGCCGAAATGTTGTGTTCAAGATGAGGACAAATATCTGTCAAATGTAAATAATGTAAATAAAGATAACAATTTATCTCTAAAAGAAACAGAAACTCTTAAAATATAAAGATCTGGAAAAAGAGGTAACTTAAATGTGGAGCCTACAAACAGAAACAATTCCTGTAATAGTAGGTGCATTAAATATGATAAAAAAACATTCAGACAAATACATAACCAAAACACCAGTACTTACAAATGTATATAATATACAGAAAATAGCACTACTAGGCACCATGCACATCCTACATAAGGCACTTTCAATGCAGTGAAAATAAAAGCACCGCAACAAACTACAGCACATACCCAAAGCACACAGAGCTGCACTCGGTAGTGCAGTGAAAGCATGTGATAAAAATAAGACTACTGAATAATAATTATATTTTTTTCTGATTTAGGCACCAGGCCAGCAATTTAAAGGGAAGGGATTCATTGATATCATCTACCCCAGTATCTTACTGATGTTTAATTTTAGTGACCCCACAAAAGTATGAAAGTATTAAACAATGACAAACTTGAGAGTATTGACCGCATTGTTGCCAACTGTTCAGTCCTTGTCCCTACAGAATATAAAACCAGTACAATACTTGCAGTGGGGCATATGCTGTCACTATGATATTCCACACCCTTAGAACTGGTATGAACATCATCTAGAGCCAGTCACTGAGGAAGAGAATGTTACCATCCTACGGGATTATGGGATACTTACAGACAGATAAATAAATGATAACAGACCAGACACTGTCATCAAAGGCCTAAGACAAAGAATATGCCTGTTTATTGATGTGCCTACTGATAGAAACATTCTCAGCAAAGGCGCTTGAAAAACTATCAAAATATAAGGACCTTGAGATTAAGATATCTAGGATGCGGCAATTAAAATCCCAAAGCATCCCTGTTGTTGTAGGTGCCCTGGGAATGATCAAGAAAGGTACTGACAAAGTTTTTGACCAGATCTCTGGGAAAGCAACAATCTATGAGACATAAAGAAATTGTGTTGACATCTAATATATACACACCTTAGGTTTCTGGTTGGGATCTGGTCGGAAGATGAAATAAAATGCAAATTAATCAGAAAATAATAATAATACTCCTTTCTACTATAGGCATAAGGCTAGCAATTTTGGAGAAGGGTTTAAGTCAATTACATCAACCCCAGTGGACAACTGGTACTTATTTTATTGATCCCGAAAGGATGAAAGGCAAAGTCAACCTCAGAAGAATTTGAGCTCAGAGCACAATGACAGATGAAATGTCACTAAGCATTTTGCCTAGTGTGCTAATAATTTTGTCTACTTTCCACCTTTATAATAATAATAATAATAATAATAATATATAGAAAGATGAGTTCTTAACTTTTGTATACGATTGCCAAATTCCATCACTAAGGTAAACCAAAAGTAACTTATTTATTAAGTTACTTTTGAGTTGCGCTTTTTGTCATTGAGTTGGCCGTGGTGATGGATTACGTCAGCTATGTTTACCTTAGTGATGGAATTTGGCAATCGTATACAAAAGTTAAGAACTCATCTTTCTATATATTACATTTCTGCTGAGTTAACAGTCCTCTCTATAAACTAATAATAATAATAATAATGATAATAATGATCTTTTCTACTATAGGAACAAAGCCTGACATTTTGGTGGGGGTCGGTGGGTGGATGGCTAGTCAATTACATCAACCCCAGTGCTCAACTGCTACTTATTTTATTGGCCCTGAAAGGATGAAAGACAAAGTTGTCATCAGTGGAATTTGTTCAAATTTCACTGTGGATAATTTTGTCTATGTTCCAAGTTGAAATTCCTCTATAGTCAACTTTGCCTTTCATCCTTTTGGGATTGATAAAATAAGTATCAGTCAAGTACTGAGGTTGATGTAATCAACTTACCCACTCCCCTGAAATTGCTGGCCTTGTGCCAAAATTTGAAATTATCATTATAAGGCAGTGAGCTGGCAGAGTCGTTAGCACACCAGACAATATGTTTAGCAGCATTTCTTCCAGCTTTATGTCCTGAGTTCAAATTTCACTGTGGTCAATTCTACCTTTTATTCTTTTAGTGTCTGTCGATAAGTACCAGTTAAGTACTGCAGTCAATTTAATCAACTAGCCCACTTCCCTAAAATTCCAGACCTCGTATCTATAGTAGAAAGAATCATCATCATCATCATCATCATCATCATCATTATTGTTATTGTTATTATTATTATTATTATTTTTATCATTATCATTATTATTATTATTATTATTATTATTATTATTATTATTATAGGATGAGATTATTCTGTTATAGTAATTAGCAGGTTGATGTCTCCAGTACACACACAAGAAGTGTTTACAAACAATTTGTGCAATCAAAACTAAAACCAATTGAAGTCAAACGCATATTTTATATTGTAGTATATTAAATAGAAGTAATATCAGTGGTAGAATTAGTAAAGTAAAATAATTCTGTGGGTGACATAAGTAGACTGTGAGTTCTGACATTTGGCAATGAACTTTGTACATGTTCAAGTATTAAGAATGTGGTAGGTCAATGGCCTAAGTGACTAAGAAAGTGGTAAATGGGGAGAGCTGGAGAAGAAAAATAAAATAACAAGCAATTGTATGTACAAACATTTTACACATCAAACAGAGTGGGTTTGAGGCAAAGAGCTAACAGGAATAAGAAACAGGAAGTAGTTAATGTTAGTATATGGCAGTGCCATATACTAACTACTGACACTGCTCTCTGTGTGCATGTGCATGCACATATATGTATGTATGTATGTATATATGTATGTATGTATATATGTATGTATGTATGTATGTATGTATGTATGTATGTACAGTAGAACTAGAAATAGGAACTTCTTGGCATGATATTTGAAAAAGTGAATAGAAATGGCTTTTATGATAATTTTTCCACTTTACACCTAATAACTTATAAACATCTGACTATTAAAGTGGAAAAATTATTAGAAAAACCACTTTTATTCATTTTTTTCGCACAGACACACACACACACACACACACACACACACACATATCATCATCATTATCATAATCATTTAACATCCATTTTCCATGTTGGCATGGGTTGGATGCTTTGACAGGAGCTGACCAGCTGAAGGGCTGTTCAAGCTCTATGTCTGTTTTGGCATGGTTTCTACGGCTGGATACCCTTCCTAACACCATATGTATATTTCTCAAATCATGTGTTGAAACAGATATTATTATATTTGACAAAGTTCAGAGAGCTCCTACTTCTGCTGGTGACAAATGGCCTCTCACTCAGAGTAAAAGGCAGACTGTATGACGCATGTATACGAACAGCTATGCTACATGGCAGTGAAACATGGGCTGTGGCTGCTGAGGACATGCGTAAACTTGCAAGGAATGAAGCCAGTATGCTCCACTGGATGTGCATACTTGACAGAGTGTAAGTGCCCTGAGAGAAAAGCTGAACTTAAGAAGCATCAGATGTGGTGTACAAGATTGATGACTGCACTGGTATGGTCATGTGTTGAGAGCGGATGAGGACAGCTGTGTGAAAAAGTGTAACACCCTAGCAGTTGAGGGAACCTGTGGAAGAGGTAGATCCAGGAAGACCTGGGATGAGGTAGTGAAGCACGACCTTCACCGAGGCAATGACTAGTGACCGAGACCTTTGGAGATATGCTGTGCTTGAGAAGATCCAGCAAGCTAAGTGAGACCATAACCCGTGGCCTATGCAAGTGGTGTATAACCAGCCCACTTATAAGTACCCTTCATTCATTGGACAATAAACTCTGCTTGCGAAACCTGTTGAGACAAGTGAAATCAAAATCGCTGATGTGGCTGATGACAGTACCGCCTGATTGGCACTTGTGCCAGTGGAACGTTAAAAGCACCATCCAAGCGTGATCGATGCCAGGGCCGCTGACTGGCTTCCATGCTGATGGCACATAAAAAGCACCATTCAAGTGTGACATGCATAGGCTTGAAAGAAATGAAGGTAGTATGACCCGCTGGATGTGTAATGTCAGTGTGAATATACGACAGAGTGTAAGCGCCATGAGCAAAAAGTTGGGCACAAGAAGCATCAAATGTGGTGTGCAAGAGAGACAACTGCACTGGTACGGTCATGTGTTATGTATGGATCAGGACAGCTGTGTGAGGAAATGCCAAGAAATTGAGACCTTTGGAGATATGCTGTGATTGAGAAGACCCGGCAACTAAAGTGAGATCACAGCCATGGCCGATGCCAGTGTCGCATGTCCGGCCCATTTAAGAGTACCCCCGATGTGTCAGGTGATATGATATGCTTGAGAAGACCTGTTGAGTCAAGTAAAGCCTAAATCGTAGCTGTGGCCAATGCCCCTGATTGGGTCCTGGTCCAGTGGCATGTAAAATGCATCATCCAAACATGGTCGATGCCAGTGCCCCCTGACTGGCTCCCATGCCAGTGGCATGTACAAAGCACCATCCGAATGTGGTCGACGCCAGGTCTGCCTAACTGGCTCCCATGCCAGTGGTACATAAAAAGCACCATCTGAACATGGCTGTCGCCAGCACCCACTGACTGGCTCTTGTGCTGGTGGTATGTAAAAAGCACTATCTGAATGTGATTGATGCCAGAACCTCCTGACTGGCCCCCGTTCCAGTGGCGTGTAAAAATCACTAACCAAACATGATCGATGCCAGGCTCAACTGACTGGCTCCTGTGCTGGTGGCATGTAAAAAGCACCCACTACACTCTCGGAGTGGTTGGTGTTAGGAAGGGCATCCAGCTGTAGAAACATTGCCAGACCAGATTGGAGCCTGGCGCAGCCACTGGCTCTCCAGACCTCAGTCAAACAGTCTATCCCATGCCAGCATGGAAAATGGATGTTAAACGATGATGATATTCTCATTTTAAAAATGATTTCTGATTAATCTTTGAGAAGACGCTGGTGTTGCATTGGCGGAGGTTTGCACTCTCTGAGCACTCTTATTATTATTATTATTATTATTATTAGTTATTATTTATTTATCAGAGCTCTTTCATTGACATTCTGCAAACTCTTCAAAGACCATTTGTTCTTCTACGTGTCTCCGCTTCTCTTACCCCATCCTTCAAAACCACTGGCTTTGTGCCAAAATTTGAAACCATTATTATTATTATTATTATTATTATTCAGTAGTTTTATTTTTATAACGTGCTTTCACTTCACTACCGAGCGCAGCTCTGTGCGCCTTGGGTATGTGCTGTGGTTTGCTGTGGTGCTCTTATGTTTACTGTATTGAAAGTGTTTTGCGTAGAATGTGTGCAGTACCCAGTAGTGCAATTTTCTGTATGTTATATATATTTGTAAGTCCTGGTGTTTTTGTTATGTATTTGTCTGAATATTTTTTTATTATACCTAAGGCACCTACTATGAT
>NC_068985.1:127039660-127042606 GCF_001194135.2 Octopus bimaculoides
TTTCATTATGTGTTTTTGGTAATTTCTGGTGGGGAGGCTTTGGTCTTGTGCAGCAATTAAAAATCCTTCAGTCTCTGCTTTGAGTCCTGAGCTTCTCAGCCATTGCTGGGATTTTTCTCTGTCTATTTCTTTCGCATTTAGTTTAGCCCAGTATTTACCATGTAGGGGCTTTTCTTGCCATCGTTTTATCATGGTCCGTTGCTGTTCTAGTTTTAGTTTGGATTTCATTTGTTTTATAGCTTTTGTTGTTTCTTCTTCTTCTTCTTCGTATTTGTTAGGTAGATTGATTTCTTGTTTGTATTTGTCAGCTTTATTATTATTATTATCATTATTATTATTATTATAAGTCAATGAGTCATTAGCATGCCAGACAATATGCTTAGTGGCATTTCTTCCAGCTCTATGTTCTGGGTTAAAACTCCACTGCGATTAATTCTGCCTTTTATCCTTTTATGTCTTACAGTAAGTACCAGTTGAGTACTGGGGCCAGTTTAATTAACTAGCCCTCTACCCTAATAAAATTCCAGATCTTGTGTTTATAGTAGAATTAATTATTTTAATTTCACTAGTGCATGCTAATTTAGTTGGCAGGTATTTTATCTTGAAGGTTTGGCAACAACAAGTTTCCTCAAATTTCAAGAATTCTTCTGAGGATTTTTGCAGAATATAGGATGGTACTTTCCTGCTGGTTGGCAATTAGAGTTTCAATTCCTATTTCTTTCAGTCAAGCCAAATGAAATTGTAGTCAAGGCCGATGCTGGTGTCACGTGACTAGCACTCATGCTGGCGGCACATAAAGAGCACCTTTCAAGCATTGGGCTTCACGGAGGCAATGACCAAGAGCCATCAAGCTGAGCAAAATCACAATCATGGTAAATATTGGTGTCACACAAATGGCACCTGTGCCAGTGGAACATAAAAGCTCCGATTACACTCCTGGAGTGGTTGGCATTAGGAAGGGTATCCAGCCTTAGAAAACCATACCAAATCAGACTGGAGTCTGGGACAGTCTTCCAGCTTACTAGCCCCTGTCAAAACATGCAATCCATGCCAGCATGAACAATGGATGTTAAATGATGATGATGATGACAATGATGTTATATATATATGCACAAACACACATGTATATACACACATACCTCAGTACTAAGGACTAAAAGGGGAAACATTGGTCTAACAAAGCCAATGGGCTGTAGGTACTGACACTAAGGTTCAGTTACGTTAGGAGGGGCTAATATCAACAGTTACAATATGAAAGACAGAGGAATAAATACAGTACTGTACTTTTAATCAAGCAGACTATCCAATTTGACACTGTATATATACAGTATAATATAGTTAATTCAACATTTTAAATTTAAAATCAGGCTTACAATGGATGGTGAAGAGGTTTTGTTATGCCGTGATCTTGTCTGCTGCGTCCAGAATTCATTAAAGGGAGGTCCATAGTACCGAGGTAAGAGTGTGTATATATATATATATATATATATATATATATATATATATATATATATATATATATATATATATAAATATCTGCCAAATTGGATTGGAGCCTGGTGTTGCCATCCGGTTTCACCAGTCCTCAGTCGAATCGTCCAACACATGCCAGCATGGAAAGCGGACGTTAAACGATGATGATGATGATGATGATATACATACACACATTTATATACATATATATGTATAAAATAGCCATTTATGTATCTTACGTATTGTAAAAACACCCTCAATAGGCCACTTAGTGAAGTATTTGTCATGAGATACAATCTTTTATGAACTTAATGTGTTAAGAACACAATAAGTGTCATTAATATTAAATTTCTTCTACTAGTTACAGCAGCAAGTTGTTTCAACCTTGTAATATTGATATGCAGTTAGGTAACAGAACTATTTAAGACTCAAGTGTTATATATATCTATATGTGAAGCATTGTTGTGGTTGTCACTGTCACTACTGCCATCATCATCATCATATATGGTCTACTTTTACATACTTGCATATGTCAGTTGTGAATTATGATGGGGCAGATTTTCTGCGGCCAGTTCGTCTTCTTGTAAATGACTCTCACTTGTTTCAAAGTAAGAAAATACCATCCCTTGTCCTTCGAACACAAACTCTCAATTGCTGGACATGTTTACATGAAACACTGTAGGCAACACTGCCTTCTTTGTCTGTGAACAAAAGCTTATTTTTAATCAAGATGTCAGCATATAAATGTCAAGACAAGAGGGAAGACACAAATACACACACTCGAATAACTTCTTACAGTTTCCATCAACCCATTCACCAAGAAGTCATTACACAGCCTATGGCTATGGTTTCTTTAGTCAAGCTACTTTCATGGACTCCCACAACTCTCTGTTACCATCTAACTCCATTATTATGAATTTGAATTGGGAACTTGACTCATAGTTAATCTTTCATTAGCTGATTACACATCTACGGACACCATCACTATGGATTGCAGTTACTCTCTTGATAGAGCTTGATGATCCTGACCATTGATCTTCAATGATTCCTCTGCTCAGCATCAATGTAAGAAGCACCATTGGCTCAGTCAAGCTCTCCCATTACCTCTTAACAATTTGCCATGCTGCAGTCCCATGACTTTGCCATATCCCTAGCAGGGTGACTGAATGGGCATTATACTTTGCCAAAGGCAACCTGTAACTTTGCAGGGCACAGCTATCACTCCATGAAGTATTTTCAAAATACCTGCATATTCAATGGCTATGGTAGAAGACACAAACTAACAGTGTTATTCAGGGAGAACAAATCAAAACAACCTTTTTAACTTCATAGCTATGCCTCTGCCTATATATATGTATATATATATATATATGTGTATATATATGTATATATATATATGTGTGTGTGTGTGTATGTGTATGTATATATATATCTATATATATATATATATATATAGATATATATATATATATA
>NC_068985.1:127042616-127044445 GCF_001194135.2 Octopus bimaculoides
TAGAAACTCTGCCAAATCAGACTGGAGCCTGGTGTTGCCATCCGGTTTCACCAGTCCTCAGTCAAATCGTCCAACCCATGCTAGCATGGAAAGCGGACGTTAAACGATGATGATGATATATATAAGATGATAAATGGTATAAAGTCAGGATATTATATCTATCTTTTGTGTTCCGACTCCAGCCTCCCAGAACAAGTTGCAAGCTTATTGCTGGTTGTATTGGTACTGAACGGACCCCTAAATATATTTTTCAAACCGATCTCTCTAAGATCTGAACATGTCCCTTGTTACCCTGCTTGACAGATGATGTGGTATGGCTGTTCTTCATATTACAATTTTTGTTGGCCTTGTTCATGCCAACACCAAGCTAGTATTTGTATTTGACTTGTGAAATGAAAATCTGCAAGACAGATTCTATAAGCCAAGCCAACTGGCAGGAGACTCAGGAGTAAATCAAGAATGAGATGGTTGGATAATATCCATAGTTTCAATTGATCATGCTCGAGAATTCAACTGGAAAGTTTAACTCCTAGCAAAGATGGATGGATGGATGGACGGACGGACGGACGGACGGACGGACGGACGAACGGACGGACGGATGGATGGGTGGATGGATGGATGACTGGATGGATAAATGGATATTATATAAATAACTTCTGACATAGACACAAGGTGGCCAAACATTTTCAAGGAGTGTGTAAACAATAAATTTGATTCCAGTGTTAGATGGAATTTTATTATGTCAAGCCTTAGATGGATGGCAAGCAAAGTTGACTCCCAATGAAGTTAGAAACTCAGAATGCAACAGATGTAACTAAACTCTGCAAGGCACTTTGTTTGACATACTACAGATTCTGTCAATTAGAATTTTAAGCTGCTTCTCCTATTTACCCTTTTTGTTACCATATTTCTGTTAATGTATGTTGTCTTTGTTTCAATTAATTTTTAAAATAATGAAACATTTAGTGAAATAACTTTCTAATAATTATGCTGGGGCCTGGAACAATTTAACATAAAATTTTGATAGCAAATTATAATTTAGACCACTTTAAGAGTAAGTTTGTGTCATAGAACCTGGGGCAGTCTCAGGCAAGTTGGTATCAAAAGGGTTAATTTCATTTTTCTGCCACCTAACTGGCTCCTGTGCCAGTGGCATGTAAAAAGCACCATTTGAGCATGATTGTTGCCAGTGCTGCCTGATTGCTCCCGTGCCGGTGGCATGTAAAAAGCACCATTCAAGCATGGTCGATGCCAGTACTGTCTGATTGGCCCTTGTGCTGGTAGCATGTAAAAAGCTCCCACTACACTCTCGGAGTGGTTGGCAATTAGGAAGGACATCCAGCTGTAGAAACCTTGCCAGATCAGATTGGAGCCTGGTGCAGTCGTCTGGCTTGCCAGTCCTCAGTTAAACCTTCCAACCCATGCCAGCATGGAAAGTGGATGTTAAACAATGATGATGATGATGATGGTGATTCAATTATTTACCTTTGCTGCTAAATGAAGAGGAGTGACTTTCTTGTGGGAAGTTGGCATGGGATCCACATGTAGTTCATTCAGCAAATAAGCAACAGACTGCAACTTTCCACTGTGTGCAGCTATGTGCAGCAGTTGATAGCCAAGTGTATCATGTTGATTTATGTCAGCCTGAAATGGAAGAAAGAAATATGGAAATCCTCTGGTTAGTAAGCAAAAGGAAGGTCTGTAATGATAATTATTTCAATCAATTATTAATTTCGTTTTTAGTATTTTTGTGTTTAACAATACATTTCAAAATTTCTTCAATCTCTAGAGCTCTATTTGTGTTTATATATATATATATATATATATAT
>NC_068985.1:127048345-127052319 GCF_001194135.2 Octopus bimaculoides
ATATATATGTATATATATATGTTTAAGCATACATATATTCATGTATATGAAAGGCAGTGTATGTTCAAATATATCAGACTGCACCCAAAGAAAGGTCACTTGCTTGATAGACATGAGGTCTTTCACAAACATAGCCCAGCCCTTAACCCACAGGCATGCTGTCTTTTGTCTCTCTGCCTTTCCTACTGTAACTACAATGATCTCTGCTTTTCAGGACTGGTTAGTCTTGTACTACCTCTGCACAAACCACTATTCTCAGTCTTTCTTTTGCAGAATGCTGGCATCTCGAAATCCCTCTCTGGGCATGTTTTCTCTATAATCATTGACTTGCAACTGTTCAAGTGGAATGATGTTGGCATTAATCTTAGAGTAATGTTTGCCATGAGTCGTGACTGAGGGATAGTACCAGCAATTTATAAAAATCAATGAAAACATAGTTTCCTTTGTTTCATTGGAAGATTGATTGCTACCAGTGTAAAGTTTGACTGTTGCTATGTTGTGTTATTGAATACATTCAAATGAAAACAAATGTTTCAATATTCTGTCATGGCATATTCATTGTACTCACAGGAGTATTGTTCCCAACAGTCTTGGAATGCCTACATAGGCTATAGTTACAACTCCTTCCTTCAAACCAAAAGAAAAGCCTATACACGCAGAGGAGTAGATGTGGAAAGATGTTTACCATAAATGTGATATAAAACACATACAAATATGTATATGGCATAGTTTATGCAGTTCAACCTTAGTGTGTTACAAGTATTTATTTTTTTATTCCTTTTGAAAGGATAAAAGATTTATTGCTTTTGGGAAGATTTCAGGAAGTTTCCAAACATTTTACATTGTTGCTGCTGTTACTGATATGGTTGTCTTGGAGGGGGAAAATGTGTTATTTTGATGATGTGTACCGACAAAAACCAGACTGCAATATCAAATTTCACAGTCCCTTATCCAGTGAGAAAGCACTGTTTGAAGGTTTAAAGTGGAATTTTCCTGTTGCTCCTTTCTTATCATGAGTGTTCAGTATCCCAATGTTAGCAAAACGTAATTTTTGTATAGGAAGTCATGTGGATGGTTGGGCCTTTAGGTCAATCATAGCAAAAAGAGAGGCAAACAAATGAAAAGCATAGAGAAAGATTATTATTGAGTGAGAGAGCAGGGCATGCCATCAAAGTGACACCGGGGTAAAATATACGAAGCCCATTATACCCATCATGACTACCCATCTGATAAGGGTACACCAGGCACATGCATCACAACCATATGTGCGCGACATAGTGGTCTCATATCAAGATAAACAGCGCATGACCTCGCAGGTGGGGCCCAGTTAGAATTTTCTCCACCAGTGACCATCCCGCTTTCTTTCTAAGTGTAAGGAATCTAATTCCATATTATCCAACATTTGCATTTTTTCAGACAGGAAGATGTGATTTGAAGGAGACTTGACTGTTATTTCTAGTAGAACAAGTGGTTACATAGAGGCTCTCTCATTCTACTGAATGTGAGTTGTGTGGGATGTGTTATAGTGTAAGTGGGAAATTATGTAAGGAGTTTGTATGTGTTGTGCTATAGTAGAAAGGATTATTATTATTATTAGCTTTATAAACACAGGAAGAATGAAAGGCAACATGAACTCTGCTGGAATTCAAACATAGAATGTAAAATATGTCAAAAAATATATCTGCATTTTGTTTGGCACTCTACCATTTTTACTTCTTTACCACACTATAGATTAGGATAATTATATAATGATGATGATGATGATGGTGATATAATAACATTTATTTTTCTTTATTTGCCACCAGGGTGATGGATGAGAGGGACAAAGACAGGTGCAATGGGCAAAGGTTTACATAGAATGAAATGACGAAAAAGAAAAAAAAGAGGATACACAGTACACAGCATAAATAAAAGAAGTATACCGAGAATACATTTCTTTCTTTAAGAAAAAAAAAAGTTGATAGTGATCTTCTTGATACAGGAAGACCTCTAGGATCAATTAGGGGAACCTCACCATTCAAGATCTCACTGAACACCAAGGGAAAGAGCTCTCTCTAGTTCCATTTCTCTGACTCACAGGTTTATATTTAGAGTGGTGCCATCCACTCTTGGTATTTTGCCACTGTCACTCACCTTTCAATAAATTCACTTGAGGACAGCATCTTGTTCTCAACCCTTATTTTCCTTTTCACGTAAAACTTTAAAAAATCAATGAGAGCTCTACTGAAAAAGAATGTCTCTGTTCACATACCTTTCAACCTAGTCCACCAAACAAACTCTTTTGCCATAGCCACAAGTCAGAGGAAAACTGCCTTACCCACTTGATTAAAGGAGGACACTTCCCTGCTACAAACCCTCTTATAGATTGCTTAAGTGGGACACACATCAGTCCCCTGACAGACTAAGCATGTGATGCAAAACGGTTCTGATAGGTGGCTGTATTCTTTGACCACTGAGTAGACACTGCTGTGCATTGTAGTGAGCCAATCTCTGAAAGCAGGTATTCTGGCCAATTTCAGGATGCCTTCCAAGTAATGTTGGTCAAGCCTAACCCTAACCCTAACCCTAACCCTAAAGGCTGATCCAAACTCACCAGAGTCCTGCTAATACTAGCCTTGGTCATAGCCCTCTCTATAATGTATTTCATAAGGTAGAGGTTGTCTGGATAGACCTGTTTTGGGTTTGCACACATTTGTGCTTCCTCTGTGCAACCAATGATGACAAGTGCCAATCTTTTCATAAATACCTTGACCAAAATCTTCAACTCTGTATTCAGCAGAGTTATGAGCCAAAAATTGTTGAGCACATCCCCTTTGTTTGCATCCTTTTTCAGTATTGTTACTACTGCCCTAGCATTAGGAATTCTCTCATTCTGCTGCTAGTTACAGTAGATGTCTGCCAAAAAGTCGCCAAACAAACCATGCATGAACTCAGAATTTACAAGGCAGACTAGCCAATCTGGGTGATTTGTGTCTTGTGCAAATGCTCATCCCCTACTATATTTTGACAGCCATTATTGGCTCTCCATCAAATCTCACATCTGCTAAGAGCCACGGCAGAGTGTCCAGGTATGAACTAAAGTCTACTACCATCACTGACTCATCACCCTCTTGAAACAGTGATACAAAGTGCTGCTGTAAAATCACATGCATCTACTCGGAACCATGTAGCATATGCCCATCCTGGTCTGTCAAAAACCTGATTAAGTTTTGTTTCCATGTTTTGTCTCCTCCATAAAGATGGATGAAATATCACGAAGCATTTTGCCTGACATGCTAATGATTCTGCCAATTTGCCACCTTAATAATAATAATAATAATAATAATAATAATAATAATAATAAAAAAATCCTTTCTACTAAAGGCACATGCCCTGAACTTGTGGTGGTGGTGGTGGTGGGGAGACTAGTCAATTACATCAACCCCAGTGTTCAACTGGTACTTATTCTCTCAATTCTGAAATGATGAAAGGCAAAGTCAACCTCAGTGGGATTTGAACTCAGAACATAAAGACAGATGAACTGCTGCTAAGCATTTTACTGCTATGCTTTTAATTCTGTCAGCTCACCACCTTAATAATGATAATAATTCTTTCTACTATAGGCACAAGGCCAGTCATTTTTTTTTGGGGGGGGGGGCTTGTCAATTATATCAATCCTAGTACTTTTCTGGTACTTACATCATTGACCCTGAAAGGGTGAAAGGCAAAATTGACCTTGGTGGTATTTGAACTCAGGAAGTAAAGATGAACGAAATGCTGCTAAACATTTTGTCCAGCGTGCTAATGATTCTGCCAGCTTGCTGCCTTGACTTTAGCAACAACAACAACAACAACAGCAAGAACTGCTACTACTACCACTTTTGATACAGTAAAAACAAACAAAATACTGCACATACTCAAGGCACACGGAGTTGAGTAGTGCAGTGGAAGTAGGCAATAAGAAGAAGAAGAAGAAGAAGAAGAAGGAGGAGGAG
>NC_068985.1:127052956-127059249 GCF_001194135.2 Octopus bimaculoides
TTTTTTTTCTAATAGCCTAAAGCAGCAGCTGTCAAACTGACTATTACTAACCTCCACCAAAAGATATTAGTGAAGTTTTTTTTTACCCTCTCACTCTTTATTAGCCCTTTAGTACTTAAACAGGAAATGTCGAATATTCTGTTTTGTGTTCACACCAGTTAGATCTGGCCCCTCACACCTACCCTACAATATCATTCTAAAAGTTTACAGTCACATCACTAGCAATCTCAAAGCTACAAGAGAATGCATGATTAATTCAAAACAATCTTTCATCTTTTATTGTCCACTTGTTTCAGCCATTAGACTCTGGCCATGTTGGGGCACTACCTGGAAGAATTTTTAGTCGAATGAATCAATCCCAGTATTATTTTTTTAAACCCTGGTACTTATTCTATCAGTCTCTTTTGTTGAACCATTTAGTTATGAGGATGTTAACACCATCACTAGTTGTCAAGCAGTGGGGGTGGGGAACAAACACACACACACACAAACACACATATTTATACATATATATATGATGGACTTTTTTCAATTTCTGTTTATCAAGTCCACTCACAAGGCTTTGGTTGGCTTGAGGCTATATAGAAGACACTTACCCAAGGTGCTACGCAGTGGGACAGAACTTAGAACCATGTGGTTAGGAAGCAAGCTTCTTACCACACAGCCACTCCTGCACCACAATGTAAATAAATATGTAAATAAATGTAAATAAATGTAAATAAATATGTAAATAAATATGTGTTACATTTGACAAAATGATTTGAATGCTAAAGGGTTACAGAGAAGACCTTGTAAGACGAGTAGATCAATGCCTGTGACCCTTTATAGAGCATCTATGACTTGTAGGCAGGGATGGAGAAAAGTATCTCCTCAAACAACAGACTGACCCAAATTGTTACAACTGTATGAGCTTCATTAAAGGCACACAAGACCAGTATTGAGCTGTTACACCAGTTGATGGATTAAATCTACTACTTATGTAGGCTATGGCAGGATTTGAACCCCAAAAGGAAAGAGTCATAACAAATGCTGCAAAGCATTCTGAGCATTACAATTCCACCAGTCTACATAGCCCTACATTTGGTCCTTTAGGAACTCCAGAAAGATAAAAGGCAAACTTAACCTCTAACTCTTCACCTTGGTGCTTGACAAGTTTAAAAAGTTGGAAGCCATTTTGATTTTAAGGAATACAGCAATTGACATAGCTACCCTTCAACTATGAGAAACACTGACTTGATGGAGACTGTTACACTATAATCACTCATCTATCAAGAAAAGCAGATTTAGTTTAGAGCTGAGTTTTCCCAATTTTTCACATTGGAGATGTACTTAAAGAAATAGGATTTTTCACATCCTAAGTTTTGTAAGTGAAACTAAATATTTCATATTTTATCTTCTATCGTTTACTTGTTTCAGTCATGTTGTAATCCTTAACATTGGACTGTTATAATGCCCACTGTGATATAGCAGTAGAGTTAGTAAGACAAGTAAAACCACAACTATCTATGATTGTTTATTTAATACTCTCTCTTGACGCTGACCAACATCACCTTATCTATAGCAACTAGCACATACCACTTGTCACGTAGGAGGGGTGTACCATTATTACTATTATCCCCACAACATATCCCCTTTTAAGTTTTCTTTTTTGCTAGGGAGTGTAATTTTATTTCTTTTAATAGCAATATTTTTTATATCACCCCCACCTCCCTTTTTTTGAGTTTTTTTTCCTTAGTTACACATTTAATATTTTTTCTGTTTGGCATCCACTTCCAGGAACTCTATACATTTTCTTTTTCGTATGCTTGTGCACCTGGGTTCAATCACCTGTGATGGTGTTGGTACTTGAAAAATATCATATACCCATTTCATTGGTTCTTCCATTCTCTTGAGTTTGCTCTCAACAAATCCTTTTTTCAGTTGGTTCATGTGTCTCTTGTATACGCCTTTTCTACTTTTTACCAAGTATAGCATTTTTCCTATGCATTTGGTAATCATGCTATCTTCCCAACTGTTTTCTGTTCTTATATGACCTCACAAATACCTTTTCACCAATTTTGCAAAATCTTGCTGGATTTTTCCCTTGCAATTTTTCTCTTTTTGCTTAGTAGCAATTTGTTGAAGACTGATTTTACTTTCCTCACAAATATCAGCTCTGCTGGTGACATACCTGCTAATATATTTGGATTTGGTGCCACACAGTATACTCTTAAGAATTGTTGTAGAGTTACCTCATCCATGCCTTCCTTATTCGACTTTCTTAAGGCTCTCTTGAATGCATCATCAAAGTGTTCTGCCTGTCCATTAAATCTGGGACATAAAATCTATAGCAAACATTTTACAGAACTTTTTAAATTCAAAAGACACAAATGGCATTCCATTGTCAGACACTATCATGTCTGGGATGCCAAATCTCACAAATAGCTCACATAAAAAAATTTGTCTTGCATTGCACAAATGTTATAAATTGATGTAAAAGTATTTTTTCCTTCTGCATTTTGCTATTTAAATGTTAAAATATGCCAAAGAAGCATGCCATTTTCAGTACCAAAACCCATTTTGATTTAAATTACAAAATTCAGTTAGTTGATTCCCTTTGAAAAGTTTAAATATTGTTCCTCTAAATTCAAAGCACTTGACCTTTTGAGAGCCTATGAATTACAGTGCAAAATAAAATTGTGAAACTTTGCTCCCCTCTTTTCACAAATAATTTTGATTCAAGAATTATACTTTCAGTATAAGTAGCTATTTGAACAACTTTTTTTCCATAAACTACTTTCAATTGTTTTTACAGTTACTGCTTTCTGATGTAAAATGCAATGGGTGGTTGGTTAGAAATCTTTACCAAAGGTGAAAAGTCTTTTAGTGAACCAGTCACTGAGGTGCACTAGCTGTACATAGCCCTACACAGTTTATCCTTCGCAAGTTGTTCTCCTTCATGAAACTATTCTTTTATTTGTTTCAGTCATTTGACTGTGGCCATGCTGGGGCAACACCTTTAGTCAAACAAATCAATCCCAGGACTTATTCTTCGTGAGCCGGGGACATAAACACACCAACATCAATGTCAGGCAATGGTGGCGGGGACAAACACAGACACACAAACATATACATACATACATACATACACACACACACACATATATATATATATATGACAGGCTTCTTTCAATTTCCATCTACCAAATCCACTCACAAGGCTTTGGTTGGCCCAAGGCTATAGTAGAAGACACTTGCCTAAGGTGCCATGCAGTGGGACTGAACCCAGGACCATGTGGTTGGAAAGCAAGCTACTTACCACACACCTACTCCTGCGCCTATCAGAAGATTTTAATGGATATTCACCTCTAGTTTCCAGAAGAACTTTTCGACAGAGCAGGAATAGTTCTATAATTCTTTTATGATTAAAATTTCAGAAAACCAATAATAGTGCCAACCCATTTACACCTGCTGACATTTGTGAAACTATCTTTAATATTTCCCATGGTTTAGCACACCGGGAAAAAATGCTTAGTAGCATTTCATCCATCTTTATGTTCTGAGTTCAAATTCCATGAAGATTGCCTTTGCCTCTCATCCTTCTGGGGTCAATAAAATAAGTACTTGCTGAGCACTAGGGTCGATGTAACTGACTTGCCTCTTCCCTCAAAACTGCTGACCTGATGCCAAAAGTTGAAACCAATATTTCTCATGGCTAGACAGGTTTTCCACATGAGACTAAAAATGAACACCATCACTTGTATGATGATGATGATGATGCTTTTTTAGAACCATGATGTGATGCCAAAACAATGGTACACACAGACACACATGCGCATGTGTACACACACATACACGATAGGCTTCTTCAGTTTCAGCCTGCCATATTCACTTACAAGGCTTTGTTTGACCCAGGTGCCCCGTAGTGGGACTGAACCTGAGGCTACATGGTTGCAAAGCAATCTTCTCAACCACATAACCCATACCTGAACAGCAACATTTTGTGGCAGTTTCTGTAATAGTATGCTGTTCCTTGTTTTTGGATATTATTTTGGCAACAAAGTAACTTGTTTCTTGAGATATAGCTGATGTTTTCAATTTCTTGCTGAATGTTGCAGACTGCTTTTTAACAGATTTCAAAAGATGTTTGAAGTATTCTAAAAGTTTTCTTGACAAACAATAATGTTTGAAAGTAAAATGATCCTTTAGTTTCTGACTCCTTTCTCTTTATCAAGTGTCAACTGGAGATCATCATGATTTTTAACTCTTTTGATACCAACCTGTCCAAGACCATCTTTGATTCCAACTGCAAGATTTCTATTGATATAAATTAAAACCTTCCATCAAATTTGCAACTTAACAACTATGTTTTAAACACCAGTTTAATGATCATGAAGTTAGTTTACTAAATTCTTAATTATTGAATATTAATTATTGAATATTAATTATTGAATATTGAATATTGAATACTGAATATTTTCAAAATTAATTGAATTAATATGTGTCAACAAAAATATGGTACCAAAAGGGTTAATACTTTCTCACAATATTATTCCCTTAGGTAGTACCAAGAAGCAATGATGTTACCAGAAAATGTCTAAATTATTTTTGGCCCACATTGTAGCATGTTTTTTTTTCCCCTCTCAGCTTGTTACCAAAGCAGAATCAACTGCAACCACTCCACCCATGGTATGTCTATTTTGTTTTACTATTCACTCAGGATTTGGTCTTTGCTCTTACATACCTCTGCCATATACACAATGACACATTTTCTGCTTTCCTCAGCAGGAGTTGGATGAATCTAGGAATATTTATTTTTAAATTTTTATTCTATTTAAGAATTTTGTAAAAGCTGATATTTTTTCTTACGCCCTATGGCAGTAGCTCAAAACATATTAGTGAAATTTTTTTGGCAACCTCACTATTTATTAATAAAGAGCAAAAAATTGAGTTTATATCTCTATAATTCTTACTTTTGTTTGTTTTGCAAATACATCACCACAGACCAAATACTGACAGTGCATTAAAAAAACATAAAAAAAGAGTTATCACATAGATGTAAACTCTATTTTGTTTCCTCATTAATAAATAGTGAAGGTGCCAAGAAAATTTCACTAATGTCCTTTTTTGGTGGTGAGCTTTGTATTTGTCAGTTTTGAGAGCTATTACGTTAGAAAAATACCAGCTTTTACAAAATTCATACATACACATACATATACACGTGTGTGTGTCTGTTTTCACTGTCAATGTCTATCTGCAAAACTTCTGTGAGAAAAAAAAAACAAAGGAAAAAATACTTTCAAATGAAAAATGGTATTTGTTCTGCCCAAGTAGCACATAATAAAATCCTTTATCATTCTCTCCATCAGAAATGCAGTAAATGAGTGACTTGTCCATTGAAAACCTATAATCAAAGGACACTACCGTTCCTTAAATGCAATTTAAAAAGTCAATAAAAATTCAAATATATCAATCCCATACAAAAAAAAAAAAACGAGTTTGGTGATAGTTGTGAAGTTAGAAAGTTCCCTTTGTAAATATGCTGATTCAGGTTCAAACCCTTTGGGAGTGAATTTTGGTAAATGTGAAACAGTCCCATCAGAGGAAATGTTCTCACTCATGAGCAGTAGATGTAACATGTCACCTTGTACCAGGCCTAAAGAAAAAGTATTGGGGTTGTTGATGATGATGATAATGATACACACACACACGTGCGCGCGCGTGCACACACACACACACACACGCATATATGAACAAGGAGGACATGTTCTTGTCTGTCTCCTGTACAAGCATGATTTACACGTTTGCTACCACAACCTTGTTTAGGCTTAGCAGCCCTTCCTGTTTGTTTTCACTGTCCTGTTTGTGTTACCAATTTTGACCCTCCACAAAATCCCAAATTTTATTTAATTTGCTTTGCAGGAGCAACTGTTTTATCAAAAGCGTATATTGTTGTTAAATGCTTGAAATATGAGAGTAGAAAAACAGCCAACAACTGATGAAGGGTCATTCTTTATGTTGTTTGTCTTGTTTTCTATTTTTGTCTATCGTTATCTATACTATAAATTGCAGTGTTCTTGATTGATTGATTGATTGATTGATTGATTGATTGAGTGTCGGCAGATTCACTCGAGAACGGTGCAGTGGAATCGCGTGAAATTCAGCACAGAGCAGCAGCATGGTCCGCTCATGTTCAGGAGATTTTTATTGCCCTCCAACTCCCATGGTTACCGAGATAATCGATTATTACTTTTTAAGATAGGAATATCCCATTCAAAGTGGGGAGGGGCGATTTTGTTGCCTTTCCCATGTGC
>NC_068985.1:127059787-127060758 GCF_001194135.2 Octopus bimaculoides
AACAATTTTAACAGTGAGAACATTGGACAAAATATGTTATTGACATTAATAGTTTGTACCTCAGCTAATTACTGTTGAGAACTGCATAATCCATGTGTCATGTTAGAGATCTAAAAGGCATTTTCGAATTTCATCATTTTCTTTAATCCAGGCAACGCTGGATATTTCTGCTATTGGAGCCTGGTGTTGCCATCCGGTTTCACCAGTCCTCAGTCAAATCGTCCAACCCATGCTAGCATGGAAAGCGGACGTTAAACGACGATGATGATGATGATATACGATGGGCTTCTTTCAGTTTCTGTCTACCAAATCCACTCACAAAGCTTTGGTCGACCTGAGGCAACAGTAGAAGACTTGCCCAAGGTGCCATGCAGTGGAACTAAACCCAGAACTATGTGGTTGGGAAACAAGCTTCTTACTACACAAAATTAATTTGTGTAAAAATCAATAAAAAGAGCACTCCAGCTAATGAGCATCTAATATTACTATAAATGCTTCACACTACATGCATTAAATGCTCTACTAATAGTTTCATGTACATAAGTATGTTCAATTAGTGTTTGATAAACGAACTTATGTATGTGAAACTATTAGAAGTGCATAAAATGCTAAATGCATGTAGTGTGAAGCATTTATAGTCATTTATACTAGATTACCCGTTGGGTCACCGGGAAAGTCTGAGTTCCCAGCAACAGAGTTTTGTTTTGTGGGTTTTTTTTCTTTTCCAGGTTATTTTGCATGCTTTCAACAAATGTGACATCAAAATCACATGTAAATGGCTCCTTTCCCCCAGAAAAGGAAAGATTTGGCTGCTATTTCTTGCACGCCCTGCTACCATGTAACAGGTATTTCCAGTACTTTATCACAAACATCTGTTACATGGTAGCAGGGCGTGCTAGAAATAGCAGCCAAATCTTTGGAGCTGAGATACGTTGAATGCACTCAAAATTTTATAAAATTGTTTGTAATGA
>NC_068985.1:127060768-127063305 GCF_001194135.2 Octopus bimaculoides
TACGTTGAATGCACTCAAAATTTTATAAAATTGTTTGTAATGATATTCCCTTGGGGTGATCTTTCGTTTTGACTCTCAGGGCTGTTGTTTTGACTCTCAGAACTGTCATCAGGATCAGCTGGTTTTGTTTGTTAATTTCAGTAAAAATTTTTATTTATTTACTTTTGTTTTAAAGTGAAAGAGAGGAGAAAGTGAAAGATGTATGAACATGTATATGAAATGGATGTGCGTGTGTGTGTGTGAGAGAGAGAGAATGCAACTTACATATACATGAGAACACACATGTTCACACACTCTCTCTCTCTCTCTCATACACACACACACATGTACATAAAAAAAGATGTATGCATATGTATTGATGTATGTACATATACATGACAACACACCCCTTCACTCACTTACTCTCTCTCCCTTTCACACACACACATCCATTTCACATACACATACATACAGAGTGTAAAGACTATGCGTGTGTATATGTCACAGATAACAGACGTGTGTTTGTGTTGATTGACAAACTATGACATTCATTTTATGTGTGTGTATGTATGTTGAAGTCATGGAAATGATGGGGGGTTTTTTGTCCAGAGATAGCAAACAAAAATTGTGCTTAAACGGTTTCTTTAATAAATAAAGTCTAAAATATCACAAAAATTTGTACAGCACTGCCGAAGGTAAGTATGAAAATAAATATGCAAAAAAATTCAGATAAAATATACTATTTCTGAGATATATTGGGTATACACAAAAAATCTATAGAGTTTTAGTATTATCAAGATATATATATATATCTATATATATATATATATAGATATACTGATATGTATGCACACACAAGCACAAATGCACATATGATGTATGCCTCTATGTGCCTCAGTGTGTGTGTATTTGTATGAGTGTTCTGTGTGTGTGTGCACGTGTTTGCATGTGTGTGTGTGTGTGTGTGTGTGTGTGTGTGTGTGTATGTGTGTGTATATAAAGAGAAAAAGAGGGAGAGATTTGTGTGTATCATGTTAAAGAAGAGTCTTTTTTTTATATACATAAAAAACAAGCATTGACTGAATAAATGACTCATTACAAGTGTAATGTCTAATATTTCTAATAATTATATTGTTTGTAACTTCAAAGTTTTGCTAAGTGTGTGATGTATTCAAAGTGGTATTTTGAGTTGGTCACATATACAATGATATATAATTACACACTTATATATATGATGTACATGTATGTGTATGTATGCGTATATATGTATGTGTGCGCACACACACAAACACGTACATATTCTTTTATTCTTTTACTTGTTTGTCATTTGACTGTGGCCATGCTGGAGTACCACCTTTAGTTGAACAAATCGACCCCAGGACTTATTCTTTGTAAGCCTAGTACTTATTCTGCCAGTCTCTTTTGACAAACTCCTAATTTAGGGGGACATAAATACACCAACATTGGTTGTCAAGCAATTGAGGGGGGACAAGCACAGACACGTCTACCAAATCCACTCACAAGGCTTTGGTTGGCCCGAGGCTATAGCAGAAGACACTTGCCCAAGGTGCCATGCAGTGGGAATGAACCCAGAACCATGTTTAGTATGACTGTATATAACCCAGAAAATGCATGCATGTGTGGTTAATTTGGTGTTAGTAAAAAGGACTGGAATGAGACATAGTGAAAAGTTATAACATTTTCCAGGAGGAAAAGAAGAATTACTTCACTTGGATTAATGCTAGCAATGGTTGAAGCATGTCAGTTGTGTGTATGTGTACACATATGTCATTTCCTAGTACAAAAATAGGCATGACCACATTGCTACAATGTATTTCTGCTCATGGGAACAGCATCCAAATATTTTGCTTTTTGAATTCTCAAACCACCTGGACTGTGAATGTTTTAGAATGATTCTCTGTAAGGTGGCAGAAACGTTAGCACACTGGGCTTAACATCCTTCCATGGTTTTGGTTTCAGTCCCACTACTTGGCACCTTGAGCAAATGTCTTCCATATTCCCAGACTGTATAATGCCTTGTGTATGAATTTGGTTGACAGAAACTGCAGAAAGCTTGTCATATATGTTTGTTTTCTATACATTTTTTAATAAATATTTTGTGTGCGCGGATATTATCTAACCATCTTGCTTGTAATCTACCTCCAATTCTTCTGCCAGTTGGCTTGGTTTGAAGAATTTGTCTTGTGATTCTTTCTTATGGCATTCTAACCATGTGTCCATAGCTGTGACCTCTCAATGCAGACAAATGCACTCTAATGACTAGCAATGATGTGTGTGTGTGAAATAAACAAAGTTCTCACCTGAAACTCCTTTATCATCATCTCGGCCACCTCTGTATGACCATTACGAATGGCATCCATCAACGGGGTCGTTCCACATGCATCTCTTACATCAACTGGATGACAGCAGTCAGACAGCAACCATTGTGTGACTTCTTGACAACCATGAAGTGCTAGAACAGAGAATAAATGTTGTTGGTGCTGGTAGTAGGTGCTGACAACACCTTAGCTAAATATATATATATATATATATATATA
>NC_068985.1:127063369-127063976 GCF_001194135.2 Octopus bimaculoides
TATAGTTAGCTATATACATATACATATTTACCAGAAGTAACAGAGTGACTCAAAGTCCAAGAGTTTCGTGTGTTGGCACTAATGCATGAAACTCTTGGGCTTTAAGTCACTCTGTTATTTCTGCTGAATATTAATAAAAATATACATATACTCATATTTTGAGTCCTATTTTTCTTGTTTGCAGCAACATACCTATATACACGGACAGAGGTCACTGCCATTTACCATTACCAACACGCTCACTACTACTACTACAACCAACAAAAGATGCCCCCACGTGGACTATTGACACCAGTAAGGAACAATTTTGAACTTTTCATTTAATTTCATTTAATTTCATTGAAAGAAAAATGACAACGCTATTCAAGAGAAGATTTGCGTTTTCAAACTCGGAACTTAGAAAACTGATAAGGAGGATACAGGAGGCGGTCGAAAAAGCCAGCTTCTATATATGGCTGAAGCGGGAAGACCGAATATGGCTTGAAAGTCATAACATGTCTAGGTGAAACAGGCTGACACTGAAGTGGCTTTGTGCCCTCCATTGTCAGTTAAAGTTCAGACAGTGTCATGTGACAACTTGCTGGAGCTACTTGCTGGAGCCTAGCAG
>NC_068985.1:127064323-127068087 GCF_001194135.2 Octopus bimaculoides
CTAACTGGATCCTAATCCACCAAGGGAAGGTATGTCAGAAGAAAGTAATTCAACAACGCGGGTTGATGAACCGTAAGACGTGTGGCCAGAACCTCCTGGAAAATAACCATAGCGAGGGACATTCCACAGTTGAATCAGAACAGTCACAAACAGTGAAAGAAGACATGCACCCAACACCAGAGCTGAAGACACCTCCGAAAGGGGGTGGCCCCGCCACGTCAAAACGGTAGAGGAGTAGGGGCCGAAACCGGACGTGGTTCCTCCTGATGATGTCTTCAGCTAACTGGATCCTATAAAGGAGCTGTTGTGGTAGCAGACCACGAAACATGGTTGAAATTCCTTTTTGATAAGGTTCGTTTTTACAAGAACGGAAACATGTAAAAAATATCTCTGACAAAATTTTAAATTAAAATTCATTTTTGATATATTGGCGTTTTCAAACTTCTTTTTTATAAATATATACCCACTCGTATGCCACCTACACTTTTTTATCAATATATATATATATATATATATATATATATATATACATACATGTGTATTTATATATATAGTTATTTATACACACATACATACATATATACTATATATATAAACATATATGTATGTATATGTTATATGTAGACATATATGTGTGTATGTATGCATACACACACACATGTACACACACACACAAACACACAGACACACACATACATGCATATATAGAAAGAGAGATAAAGAGATGGGATGGAAGAGAAGAATCAATGTGCATGGCCGAGTGGTTAGGGTGTTGCACTCATGATCACAGTACATTGTGTTCTTGAGCAAAAAGACTTCATTTCATGTTACTCTACAATGATTTTGACATCTTAGACAAGTGATAAATATCAATGTTTTGTCATGTTTGTGACTTGTCAATACCACATACACAAAACAAGTGCTAAAGCAAGCTAAATCGCTGTCTATGATTATATGCAAAATGGTGTAAGAACCATCTGCTGCTATGTCCCAAAGTTTCATGTTATGGAAAAAAATTCAGATATGAATTAAAAGCAGCTTTGAGGGATACAATATTGAACACACATACATAAATTCATGAAGTAACTGTACTTCCTTGTCAATAGAGGATGTGCACTTAAGTAAGGTATTTCATTACCTGCAGTATGTAAAGGTGTGCGTTGATTTTTACTGGAAACTTTCCATATAGAAGGGTTGTTGTTGAGTAAAATTTCAACGATATCCAACTTGCCCTCTCTGGAATTTAAAAAAAAAGAGATAAAATATTTTTAATGATTTACAGAAATAAAAAAATAACATTATAAAAACAAAAGAAACAGAATGATTAAATGATGGGTGCATTTGTATAGATGTGTATAATATTACATTCACCCCCCCCCCCCCACTCCACATGATAGTTGCATCCTATAATATCAAGGACATGGGGTACCTATTCTAAAACCAGGATACATATGCTGTGTGTGGTTGTGTGTGTGTGTGTGTATAAATATATATATATATATATACATATCTACCAATCTATCTATCTATCTATTTAATTCAATACTACTTATCGTTTAACGTCCGCTTTCCATGCTAGCATGGGTTGGACCCAATAATAGGATAAAATCTTTTATAAACATTTTATCAAGTGGTTAGCGTGAAAAAACTCATAAGGGAAAAATCCATCATTTATTCCACGAGAATATATTTATTTATATTTATATAAGGGCATTACTACAGAAGAATGCCTCACGTTAAAACTACCATAATAGACACATTTTTACCGAACGTGAGGAAATGCAACTCTCAAAAACAGACTTAACTATATATCGAATGATTTCACGATTATTACAACAATATGTAACTTTCAATCATCAGTATAGTATGGTCAAAATATAGGAAAATAAACAAAAGATTCAACATACCAAAATGAACACCCTGTGTATAGAAGATTATTTATCTCTATATATCTATGTAAAAAGTGGGCTTTTTTTTAATTGCACCTCGGTAACACGTGTTTATACCATTTTGGTATGTTGAATCTTTTGTTTATTTTTATATATTTTGACCATACTATACTGATGATCGAAAGTTACATATTGTTGTAATAATCGTGAAATTGTTTGATAGATAGTTAAGTCTGTTTTTGAGAAGAGGAAAACTGGGTATAAGAGGTATCAGATGTTGTGTGCAAGAAAAGAAGACTGCACTGATTTGGTCATGTGATGTATATGGATGAGGACAGCTGTGTAAAGAAGTGCCGAGCTCTCACTGTGGCAGGGACCTGTGGAAAGGGTATACCAAGGAAAATGTAGGATGAAGTGGTGAGAAAGGATCTTCAGACACTGGGCCTCACTGAGGAAATGACAAAGGACTGGGACATATGGCAATTTGCTGTATTTGAGAAGACATGTCAAGATAAGTAAAATCACAGTCATCCACACATACAGGCTTGCCCTTTCTAGGTGCTGGTATCATATAAAATGCACTTGTACAGATGCAGTATAAATGCACCCATGCCAGTGAAATGTAAAAAAAAAACACCCAGCACAATCTGTAAAGTGGTTGGCGTTAGGAAGGGCATTCAGCCATAGAAACCATGCCGCAACAGACAATTGGAGTATGGCCAGCTCCTGCCAAACTGTCCATCCCATGCCAGTATGGAAAATGGATTTTAAATGATGCTGACGATGATGATGATGATGATGATGATGAAACTTTTAAGCTTGTCCAACACCATGGCAAAGAAAAAAAAAAAATTATATGGATGTAAACTTGATTTTCTTTTGTTTTAATAAATAAAAGGTGGAGAGAGGACAAAAACATCACAAATATATTTTATGGAGAGGAAGTACCAGAAAGATGTCAGTTTGAGAACCACTGGTTTAACTTCACTTTAGCTTTAACTGAACAGATCCATGTTCAAAGGCAGTCTATCCATGACCATTTTATCTTTATTCTTTTAACCATAGTTTATCTGAGACTATGTTATCCAGTGTGTCCTCTTTTTCTTTTAACATGGTAGGGTGGGATCTAAGAGAGAACTAGCTGCTTTGTATAGAAAGTTCAGTGACTGTGTAAAGAGTACCTTGTCGGCATGTATGCTACTTAGTTCATACCAATGGAAAAGATTTGTAAAGAAAACAAACTGATCATCTATGGATTCAAGTAAGCTACAAAAGCATCAGAGCTGATTTAGTAGCCAAGAAAAGAGATGGCATAATTCCTGCAACCACTCTGTCTGATAAACACAGTACTTGGTGCAGCAATTACATGGATCAATATAAAATTTAATTCTGGCAACAATCCTTGCTTGCAAGCACATACCATTCAAATTGTAAAAGATTGATTAGATGTAGCCTGCTCTGTTGTGCAGCCCACACTGTACTACAAATACAAGAGCAGTACAGCATATTAGCAGCAACTATGACAAACAGAAGCATATAAACACACACACACACCATAATAATAATCATCATCATCATCATTTAAGGTCCGTTTTTCATGCTGGCATGGGTTGGATGGTTTAACCGGGGCTGGCCAGCTGGGGAGCTATCCAGGCTACAATTGTCTGTTGTGGCAGGGTTTCTACAGTCGGATGCCCTACCTAACACCATGTATTATGAAGCTAGTTCTTACTGTAGTCTCTACAGTGTTTACTACATGTATTAACAGAATATTATTGCTGCTATATATGTATGTATGTATGTCTGTCTATCTGTCTATCTGTCTGTCTGTCTGTATGTATGTATGCATGCATGCATGTACATATGTCCCCCCCC
>NC_068985.1:127068213-127071216 GCF_001194135.2 Octopus bimaculoides
TATATATATATATATATATATATTGATCTATCAATCAATCAATCAAACATACACAAATATATAGATCTATATCATTTCAATGTCCATATTTCCATGCTTGTCAGGGTTAAACAGAACTTGTTAACCATTTAGCATTCAGATTTGTCTGTCAAATATAATGCTTATTTATTCACATTGTTTTGAATTAATCATGCATTGCCCTGTAGCATTGAGATTTCAGTGATGCGATTGTTCACTTTTAGAATGACCTTGTAGGGTGGGTGTGAGAGGCTGGATATGCCCAGTTTGAACATAAAATATCTGGAATATTTTGGCAGGATTAAAGCAGGTCTTTTATAGTTCGATGCTCTTCCTGTTACAACTTCTCACCTATTTCTGAACAATGTGGTATTTCTCCAAACCCACTGAACAATGAAGAGCTCAATGACTGGACATACCTTCATGGAAGACTGCAAACATCATTTGGATGAATGGTGAATTTGTTTACAATCAGTTTGCAAATGTCAAGATGAGGGGAAGATGTGCACATGTGCGTGCACACACACACACACCTATTCACACACACACACACCTATGCACACACACACACACACATCATCATCATCATCATTTATGCCTGTGTTATATACTGGTATAGGCTGGATGGTTCAACAGATACAGTGAGTTGAAAGACCATTGACATAAATGTTTCAGTTCAAGTATGGTCTCTGTGGTCAGATTCCTTTTATAATGCCAACCACTTTACAGAGTATAGTGAGTGCTTTACCATGGCTCCAGTACTAGTGGTTACTGCCTTGTAACTCATAAAAATAAAGATTCCCCTCACTCTCTCTCTCTGATACATACATGCTGAAAAGGAGGAGGAGAAAAATGGTGAATTTAGGCAAGATGTGGAAAACTTTAAAATATATTAAAACAGGTTCATTGTTGTAAGGTGTTAGTGTAGAGATTAAAAGAAACAATGTTAAAATGGAAAGTAAGAGTAGTGAAAAAGAGTCAGTGAGACAGAGTCTGAAAGGGACAAGTAAGCAGGTGGAGTGGTGGACAGATGAGGGGGACTTACAAAAACCATGTTTTAAAGTAGAATTCAATAAATATGAAGGGGAAATTAAAACTAATGCAGATTATAAAGGTTACAAACCTAACAGCAATGTGAAAAGAATTCCACCCATCTTTGTTGACCAATGCTGGGTTGGCACCATTTTCTAAAAGAATCTTGATTACTTCCTTGTTTCCTTTAGCTGCAGCTAACATTAATGGTGTCCTGGAAAAAAAAATGAAACAGAAGGAACAAAATTATATACACACACACATATATATATATATATATATATATATATATATATATATCATTATGGTGTATTTTGTAAAAAACATAGTAGAGTACAATATAGAGCTTGTCCACATTCAGATTTACTCTGTGCTATCCAGTACTAATATTATATATACTTCAAGGTCTATGTTTGGCCATCTGTCATGTGTGAATAGGTAATTTTCAATTATATACACATACACATAATTACAAGATCCAAGGATCAAGGTGTAGGAAGAAAGTTAGCTTCAAGCAATCTGTAGTAAATATAAAAACAACTTTCAGGGACAATAGTGGTTTATTGATATGGAAGGTTGTGGATTTTTTTTCGTATTGGAGCACAATAAATTAAAAAGGGTTCTTTTTATATTTCATGGTAGGCAACCAGGGTCACAGAGTATGCGAATAAGAATATAAGAGTTAAGGAATAGAGTAGATAAGGTTCGGGCTACATATGTTTCATAATGAGTGGTACCTCAGAAGTGGTTGATCTCTAAGCAAGGTGTGTACCACAAGCTACTCTTCAGGCCAAGGATATCTTGATTAAATGAAAGTTTACATTGTTGCAAGGAGGTACATGTTAATGCATGGAAGATTCAATCAGAATGTGTAGAGAGTATATGGAGAATATAAATGTAGAGAGAAATTAGGATTAAAAGAAGGAAAAAGGAAAAAAAAACATATGGGAGTGAGAAGAAAGAGGAATTTAATCAAGATCATTTGGCAGGTAGTATTCCACAGGACTATTTTAGCTGAATCATTGCAAGGGAGCAGTATTTGAAAAAAACGATAATGTGGAGGGGAGAGGGTGGGGAAATATTCTTGGTCAAGGGGGAGGAAAAAGTATGCATGATAAAAGCAAGATAGAATGGGCAAGAATAAGGATCTGCCAAATATACACACACACACACACAAAGCATACCCGAAAAATCAATAACACATGCACAAGTACACAGCCTCCACAATGTACAAAACATTTCAAAAAAACAAAAAAACAATACACATACATAGACACACACACACAGCCAGGCAGAACTATTGACCATGTCCCCTCAATAGAAAGAAGATAGCACTTTGACAATATATCCCAAACACATACACACAGCAAAACAAATGACAAATAATTCCACCCTAATTCCCTGAATAACCATCCTTAAAAAAAAACATTCAACCATTTTCTTTCAATAGACAAAGGAAAAAAGAAAAAAATGTTTTTGACAATAGATTCCAAACACACACACACTCACACACAGAGCCAGGCAGAACTACTGACCACACACCCTCAATAGAAAGAAGATAAATGTACTTTGACAATATATCCCAAACACACACACACACACACACACACACACACTCAGCTGGTTAAACCACCAATAAAAAAGCTTCCTATTCGATTCAAAAGACTTCCTGAAACTTGAACTCTGGAACCCCACCTCAAGCCTAGCAGACAAAACATTTATAACAGAAGGACTAGAGCAAAATTTCAATAAGAACTTAAATATGGGTACAAACTTGTAAACCCCCACAAAAATGCTTTTTCTTCTGACTCCCTAAAAGGTTCTTTCTAATATTTGATGAGATGGATACATTAAAACCAGTTTATATCTTATTAAACATTCTCTAAAATATACTTCTGTGCCTTTTACAACTTTATTAACTTTATATATATATATATGTGGAGAGATAGAGAT
>NC_068985.1:127071298-127075723 GCF_001194135.2 Octopus bimaculoides
AGAGAGAGAGAGAGAGAGAGAGAGAGAGAGAGAGAGAATGGTTACATGGCATGGCTTTCTGAAAGATAGAAGTCAGGCAGTAGTGGCCAATGGAGCCACCTCAAAGAAAACACAAATAGTGAGTGGTGTTCCACAGGGCTCTGTCTTGGGACTACTGCTTTTCATGGTGGCCCTCTAAGATATGCCCTCAGCTGCCTGGATAGCCGCCCTTGCTAGCTACGCAGATGATATGAAAGTCTTGCAGAAAATACAGAACCCCAGCAATGTTGCGCACCTGCAGCAGGCATTGGACTCAATTTACAGATGTGCCGAGGACAATAATATGCAGTTTAATGTTGAAAAATTCCAAGCCTTGTACTACCAGCACTCAAAACTTAATATAAAACTCACAGGGTACACTGGCTCACAAGGGATTACAATCCCAGAGCCTAAATCAGTGTGGGATCTGGGTATTGGCATGAGTGATGATACCTCTTTCCAAGTGCATATTACCAGGATGTCAACAAAGTGCAGACTACTGGCTGGATGGATCCTGAGAACCTTCAGAACCAGAGAGAAGGAAACCATGATGGTCCTCTGGAGGTCATTCATCCTCAGTTGCATGCATTATTGCTCTCAACTATGGTCACCGCAGTGTAAAATTAACAGCGGACCTTGAAGCAATCCAGCATAGCTTCACAAAGCTTCTCTGGACCATCTGAAGCAGTTGCATCCATTTTAGGATTTTCAATCCATGAAAGAGAAACCAAAATAGTGAAACTGCAAATTCATCTACCAAACGAACAAAGAATATTGCTCAGAAATAATGAGGATATATATGGCTGTCAATGAATGACATATGAGAACAACATTGACAGAATTCTTTTCATTGTGCATCAATGATAACTTTTCAAAAACATTACTTTACGTTGAAGTACTCATGCATTTCACTTGGAACAGTAGTAACAAAGAATGGCAAAAAAGAAGTGAGGAAAAAAGTTGAAGGCCATTTAAACGTTTTCAAAGAAGAAGCACTTGGTCATGTTTATGTTGTCACACCAAAGGCAGGGGAACTGTGTTATCAAAGAATTTTATTGCATGAAGTTCGAAATAGTATTTTTTCCTTTCCTGCTACACATTGACATTTTCAACTTGGAGTGCTTGTGACCCAACAGGTCATGGCGGATATATATATATATATGTACCATCATTATCATAATCATCATTTAATGTCTGTTTTCCAAGCTAGTATGGATAAGATCAGGGGTCAGTAACCTACAGCTTGCGGGCCAGATCTGGCCCGTGAGAACTGATGCCCAATGAGTTGTTTATTTAAAATTTATATTTATTGGAATATGAGAGACAAGACTTTCGATTACAATAAAAGGCCTGCTATTACATTTTTCTACAAATATGATTCACTCTATTTAATGTCCACCACCAACTGGATGTGAATGTTTTGACAGCAAAAACCCAATAAAAAATTTGTCGCATATGTAGGGCTCTGTACATAATTTCCGCTCACACAATGCAAAAATAATAACAATACAATTCCAAAACATTTCTATCCAATCACCACCACTCACGTGTAAAAAATAAAAAAAAACAGAGCTGACTTGAGCCTGCTGACGACATAAAAAGACTGCCTTGAATGGACAATTGCCTTCTCTCTTTCAATGACAACTCCCCATCTCTGATTTGTGAAACAGCTTACCTCCACCACCTACGGTCGGTAAGTTACAAACACTCATTTTCTCATGCTTGAATTCTTCATTGGGTTCTGTTATATTATTACACATCTCTTCTCCAACAAGAGACTTTTACTGATTTATTTCATTATTGCATTTTTCAAATGATACACTTATTGTCATTGTTTAAAATCTCATTTGTTTCATCTTGTTGTCCTTGCCACCATATACTTACCTATTTCTGCCTTTATCATCATCATCATCATCATCATTATCACCCCATTATACAAGTTGTTAGCCACAACCAACTGGTATTATTACAATTATAATATGAGATGAGGCTTTTGAATACAATAATAGGTCTGCCATTAAAAAAATAGAATTATTCAGATGTAAAATTTTTAATTTAAATTTAAATTTTGTTTGTAGGAAAAAATTTCAATGACCATGAATGCAAAACAAAGAAAGGTAGATGCTGAATGCCAAATTTTCCAAGAAGCTTGGACATTAGATTACTTCTTCATTGAGCACAGTAGGAACCTGATTTATCTCATATGTCTAGAAAGCATTGCTGTGAATAAGGTAGCAAATATTAGGTGACATTATGAGATGCACCATTGTGAAAATTTTAAGGCAGTTACTGGACAAGTAAAGAAAGATGAAGTTAAGTGGTTGAAGTTTAATTTTGGAAAACAAACTTAATTTTTTACTAAAAGAAAAGGTGAAAATGTAGCAAATACAATTGCCAGTGATGAAGTCTCACAATACACCGCTGAAAAGATGAAACCTTTTACAGATGGTAATTTTTTTAAAGACTGCATATTGGCAGTGTTGGATATTGTTTGTCTAGAAAAATAGTTTTTAATTAAAACTAACAGCCTGTCTCCAAGAATGGTCACATGGCAGGTTGAAGAAATGTCAGCAGATGTTAAAAATCAATTAATCAATCCTCACAGTAAATTACAATATTTTTCAATTGCAGTCAATGAGAGTACAAACTTAAGTGACACTGCACAACTTGCTGTCTTTGTGCGAGGAGTGACTTCAACTTTTCAGATCTTTGAAGAATTTATTGAGTTAATTTCTATGAAGGAAACCATAACTGGAACATACATCTTTGAAGTTTTGTTGAAAATGATATCAGAAAGGAATATCATTTCTGAATGAAAATGATATGAGGGCAGCGAGCTGGCAGAATCATTAGGATGCTGGGTGAAATGCTTAGTGGTATTTTGTTTGCCGTTACATTCTGAGTTCAAATTCCGCTGAGGTCGACTTTGCCTTTCATCCTTTCAAGGTTGATTAAATAAGTACCAGATACGCACTGGGGTCGATATAATCGACTTAATCCCTTTGTCTGTCCTTGTTTGTCCCCTCTATGTTTAGCCCCCCCCCCCCCGTGAGCAATAAAGAAATAGATATCAGAAATGAAGTTTGATTTTTCGAAGCCAATTGACATCACAACTGCCCCAGCAATGGTAGGACAAAAAGAAAAAAAAAGGCTTTGTTGCACTACTGCAAGAACATATAGAAAGCCTTGGAATCACACATAAGCTTGTTAAAATTCATTGCATCATCCATCAAGAGACATTGTGTGCCAAGTCTGAAATTTAAGAATGTTATGGATATTTTGAATGAATCCTATCTTGTGGATTAAATCATCAGTTTAAACAGTTTTTGCAAGGTACTGAGGTAGAATATGGTGATCTTGCTAATTTCTGCGATGTACACTGGCTTAGCCAAGGATCAGTGCTAAAAAGAGGTGGCGATATTTCTCAAAAGCAAACGTGTAGATTCTTTGTAGCAGTTGACTATGGTGCTGCTACACCAGTCATTGGGTATGACTCCTTCCTGTATCACCTGGTTGACTATATGGGTGACTAGACTATAGCCAACACTCCCAGATATTTTAAGCATCTCTATGATGATTCCTAATGGGCTGGGGGCTTTCCCTATCTTCATACCCTTAATTGCTTTATCTAACAGGGTACTGTCAATTCGGATAGCTGATCCCTCTGTTGGGTCATTTGGCAGACTCTCTTTCTTTCATTCATTCTTTTTATTGAGCAACCTTTCATAGTGGCGTCTCCAAAGCTCTCTCTTTGCAGCCTCGTTTAGTGCAACTGAACCATCATCCATGCAGACACATTTCTTTCCTACGACATCATGATTCTCTCTCACACATTGTCTTGCAACATGAAATACCTCAAGTCTTTGGTCCTCACGGTGCAGAACTTTGGCAAATTTTTTCTTATCTGCTTCCCCACTGGCTAAATAAACCTGTCGCCTAGCTTCCCTTCTGGCAGATTGGTAAAATTCCCTGCTACCACCGTTCTTCCAAGCCTGTTTCTCTTCTCTAATAGCCTTGTCAACAACATTGATCCACCACCATGTTACCTTGGGTCGAGAGGGGACTTTGCACCATCCACAGATCTGGTCAGTGGCACTCAGCAAGTTGTCCCATAGAAACCTCCAGTTGTCTTCCACATCATGTGATGTTATATCCCCTTCTATTTCGTCAAAAGCTTCGAGTAATACGTCTCTAAATCTCTGTCCATTTGCAGGATCCTTAAGTTTCCAGACCCTTCTCCTCCATGCTGGTCGTCTTCTGGGCATCCATTTAGCCCTGATCCTGAAGTTGCTAACTACTAGTCTATATTGTGGGGTACATTCTTTGCCTGGGAAGGTTTTGGCATTTATAAGCAGCCATCTTTCCCTTTTTCTGGCAAGGATGTAGTCAATTTGGCTAGTGTGTCTG
>NC_068985.1:127076594-127080449 GCF_001194135.2 Octopus bimaculoides
GTGTATATTTTTCCCATAACCTCACTCATAACCCTAACCCTAACTCTAAAACCCGAACCCTAACCCTAAACTAGAATTTGATTTGAAGAAGATTTGGTTGCTATTTCTAGGAAATGAAGCACTTGGTGGAGGTGCATTAATAATTCTGGTAGCTCCAATAACAAGTGCAGGCAATATTCAAGTATTTTGATGGCTTTTCCCCCCTTTGTTTACGAACAGTCAAGTTAATCGGAAATGTCAGAACTAACGGGGATTAATACCATATACACCGTCACAGCACTTACTGTATTCAACTGAATAGACGTCAGTGATTAGTTGAAATTATCGAAATAAGACAATTTTTAACGTGAAATAACTTCGAATACAAAATTTTTTATCTGTTCTATACCACAAAATATACAAGTATACGAAGTTTGAAAGTGTTTCGGTACCAAAAACACTACATTAAAAAATGTTGCCCGTCAAATCATAAAGGTCCAAACATTCTAGCCATAGCAATCCCATCTTTTATTTTCAGACTTGCTTTGTACAAGACAACTTTATCCAATGTGTCTGTGCCCTTTTTTGAAATAGTAGTGTTATATGAGAGAGATTTAGCTGCTATTTCCAGTAGTCCAAACGACCACAAGCTATACTCCGTTGGCCCTCGTGTAATGCCATTGTTGTTGTGTAGTCCTATCCCAGCCTTGATACAGCCAAGTCCACGACAGGCAGGTAGTTGTAATTTAGCCCCAAGTTGATCGAACCGTCCCATGAGAGAGGTAGGCTGCCAAACGGTGAACCACGACTCAGCTCAATCTTTCTAGTTATACTATGTCTATCAAGCTGAAGACCATACTTACAAACTCCAATAGACATAACTAAATGAAGTGCAGTATGAGAGCCTGAAAATATTGCACACCCTCCAGGTTTAGATGGTAGTCACAGCGGAGGCAGGTTAGGTGGACCAGAATCGGTTGCTGTCCTGCACTTATTGTTTGTGGTGAGCTATAAATGCAGTATTTATGCTAATAAAGCGAGTAGACCCCACAAGCTGGCAGCTTAGCTTGGAGACTGCGGTCAGGAACAGTGGAAAACAAACGTCACGACACTGATATACATTTGCCATCCGATAAATATATTATGTTAAAATAACATCTAATGGAGCAGGTTTTCCGTAAATTGCAGCGTCTGTTGGAGCTGGTTCACAATCTACCAACTCTGGTGTACCTCAGCCTTCGACTTTGTCCTCTACACTTTGTGTCTTATACTTCAACGATCTATTTGCCGTCACCTTCAAACAACGCAGAAGACTCAAGTTTTCATTCTTCCTTAACCTTCTGTGCCCAAATAACATCTATATGCAATTTCACATTGAATTTGCATTGGTTCCACGAATAGATATTTCAAAAGTATCTTCGAACGAAATCATACCATCTTAGTCTCATTCGTATCAAGAAAAAATAAAGCACCCCTCCAAAATACCATTAACTTATAGTACAAGCTAATATACGATATGATAGCTGTCCAACTCGTTATCAAGGAAAACCATCACTGACCATTGCCCATGCGAAATGTCAGCAATGCTTGTGCATAAGGTTATTGCACCCGCGGTGCCTTCTTATTCGACAGGGCATCGGAAAGTTGCCTCGCTGACAATCGCAGAAGCCCAAAGTTTAGGTCCAATAAGGCTTGCACAACACCTCACTGACTCTTCACCCTATTGACATGATACAGAGACAAGACAGGGCAAGATATCCAGTACCAGCATGGGTCGCAGTCTCAGGGATATGGGAGAGCCATGATCTCAAACGCAAGCAAAAGATCTCCAAGATGTCCAATGCCATTCCCTGCATATTAGGTTAAATGTCAGTGTAACCTTCTTCCAGAGACATGCCTTAACGAAAGCTGAGGGGTGTCTCACACCCAGATGTCTTTCAGCACGCCAGGCACCAACCCAGAATTTCTGAAGGCCCGTGCTATATATTATAACATCTCAGCTAGTTAAGTCCGTTCCTAAATCTAGAAATGCTTAAAAAGTTAAGGACATTAGCGCAGACTGAACAATAAAAACGAGCTAACGTAAAAATATAAAAGAAAACGAGCCCGTAACTTCTAATTAAGTCAACACTGAAGACTACCTTGGCGAAGGGGTAAATACGCACACCTGGTGTTTAGGGTTAGGGTCAGGGTCACGCTGAAAACGAGTGGTGGGTGCATTTTTTTTTTAACTCCGCCGAATACCTTTATATTGTTTTGCACATACATCAACTTTTTTCTTTAAAAAAAATAACAAAGTAAATTTCTGACAAGCTCATCTCTTTCTTATGTCTCATAAAAATACCTTAAACTCCCGCACTCTTCGTTCGATTGTAAGTAAACATGAGGTTATCTCGGCCGTCATCAGTCTAACAGACGTGACAAACTACATGACTGCAGTTTCGGTGAATGTTAAACTACTTATTCATATCTAACGGAAACAATTTGTAATATTTCAAGAGAAACACGCCTCCTTGGTGGCGAAGTGGGCGCCAATAGGGTTAAGGTTAGAGACAAATGCAAACTCAGAGAGAGTAAAAGGTATAAAAGAGGCGGCTAAGAGAAACAAAAGTAAAAAGTGGGAGTGTATTGCTAACATGCTGACGCACGTGGTTAACAAAACATCACATTTGTAGTGGGAATATTCAGCAATCACCCGATGTACTTAATCCATCTTACTAAAAAACTGAACTAAGTGCCGCTAATTCCATCACCAATACTTTAAGTTATACACCAGGCACGGATATAAGTCAAAAACTCAGTGGCTGGTGTAGATAGCTACGTCATAACATCCTATTCCTCCATCCTCCTCTTTCTCTCTCTCTCTCTCTCGAAAAAAAGGGGTGGGGAGCAGCAAATCAAAAACGTATCTTAAAAAAAAAATAAAAAACTCGAGCGGTTGTTGATCTCTGTCAAACAGTCGTGCACAGCCATCCGAATAACAGAATAGTTTCTGCTTTCGACCTCTCGCCAGAAGAAAGAAAAACTATGGGTAACTTTATCGGTAAATGGGAACAATTTGATGAGGATCTTGAAAATGCTGACGCTTTCTTCAAAGCAGCAGGTACGTGTTGCGTACTTTTTTTTAAAAAAAGCTAATGGACTCAATTCTTTCTTTTTAACAAATGTCGTAGCTAGTTGAGATGGTTTACCTTTTTAACGTGCTGATTTTTTAAAGTAACAACAGTGAAAATATAACAAAAAGTAACTCCATTTACAGTATAGGAGGTCTAAATATATGAGAGCTGGAGAGAAATTAACAGACAAGGAATATTACATAAATTGTATAAAATGCGTGCACTTTGTCAGCTCTATGAAACCACTTTCATTCTTGTCTGGGATGCAGTCTTTTTTGTCACATAATTGTGGTCTCAGGTCAGCTCTGGTCGGTCCAAAACACGCAGAGACTTGTTAATCCAGATACATCTTTACGTAGTTAAGAGCCGTGAAGCACGCCGACATGCAATGATGAATTGTAGGGTTGATAGTTCAAACAAGTTGCAATCTCTTCACTATCACAATACGTCATCGTACGCTTGTTGTCGTAGTTTGCTCCTGCGCGTCAGCCCTGATTAAACTATCACCATTCTGTCTTTTCCAACGCGTCTTTTACTTATTTTAGTCAAATGATTAGATTTAAAGATTTGGCTGCTTTTTCTAGCAAGTAAGGCGACCACCTAGAGAATCACTCGTTTCTTGTTGCTGACTCTTAACGAGTCTTGAGATTCCATAGTAGTCGAAAATCAGTAATACTGTGTTTGATTAAGCGGACAACCCTTTTGCTACTAAAAGAGTGAAGAAAACGTGGTAGAGGGGGAACAGAGTCTTTTGGAAAGA
>NC_068985.1:127080510-127105100 GCF_001194135.2 Octopus bimaculoides
TACGATTCAATTTTAAATTTTGCGCAAGTATAGTTCATATACTAATAAACCAACCCCAAATTAATCTTGATTCCAACCTTGATCATGTCCTTTTTCAGGTAAAATGTAAGCAAAATTCTGGTTTAAGCACCCAGTATAATCCCTCCTAACTTTTCTTTCATTTTTAGGAACTTTCAGAAAATTTTGCGAATTTGTCTTTTACAAACGAGAATTCATACGATTATGGCAAAAAAAAAACAAAAAAAATCCGCCCCATACATCTTGAAATTTCTACTGTTTTCGATTTTTTAAAAAAAATCAGTTTCAAATACGGACCAAATTTTTTGCTTAAATCCTAGCAATGGACTACCTTTAGGTGCATCATAACTCCATTAAATGTGTTTATGGGGAGAAAAATATTAAAAAGCATCATACATGTCAGAGTGAGAGAAACGAGGAAGGCATCAGTTGGTCGTGGGATGTGCTAAAAACAAATCACACTTTTTTGTGTGTTTTTGGATAATCGTATGAATTCCTGTGTGTATCTTTTACTTGTTTGAGTCATTTGACTGCTACCATTCTGGGGCATCGCCTTGAAGGGTTTTAGTCGAACAAATTGACTCCAGGACTTTTTTAAGGCTTGTACTAATTCTAACAGTCTCTTTTGCTGAACTACAAAAGTGTGTCTGTTTGACCCCCACCACCGCTGGTTTGATTATGTACCCATAACTTAGTAGTTCAGCAAAAAGGGACTGATAGAATAAAATAAGTACCAGACTTTAAAAAAACAAGAGTATTGTGGTCGATTTGATGTTGCCCCAGCATGACTGTAGTCCAATGACAAACTAGTAAAAGATAAATAATTAAATTCTTCTCTCGATTATCAAAAATCACATTACATTACGTTTGGTTCATATTGTTCACTGAATTGAAATTGAAGTTTATTATTTGCATAACAAGTGAAAAGAGAATTGGACTGTCAAGTAATAATTTTGAAAAGATTTTGAGTTATGAAGTTAACTTATATTGTTTACCTGCTCCAGTCACTAGACTGCAGCCTTGGCTGGGGCACGGCTTTGAAGGGTTTAGTCAAACTCAACTCCAGTACTTATTTATAAGTCTAATACTTATGGTAAGTTGGGTTTATATCAAATTCTTTTGCTGAACCACTAAGTTACAAGGATGTAAACTAACCAACACTGATTGTCTAGTGCTCTGTGGTGACAGACGTGTAATGGAATGCAACATTGTGGTATGACGACAGTTATATGATAAAACAAATCAGAAGTAAAAGTTATATTACAATTTATTTGAGTGTTGTAACATTTCTGGAGGTGTAATTACAAAAGCAAAACAAAAGGTTTCTTGTTTCAGGATTACAAGAGTTCATGGTAGCTGTGTCGTGTTTCCATGTGTGAAGATGGTGCATGTCGAAAAAGTTCAATGTGCAGGCATAGTTGTGTTGTCAGAAGTTTACTTCCCCCAACCACAGGTATCCAGGTTCAGTCCCACAGTGTGACACCTACTATAGCCCTGGACTGGCCAAAGCCTCATGAATTTAATTGGTAGAATGGAAATATCTGTGTGTATGTGTTAGTCCTGCACCAGTTTGACAACTGGTGTTGTTTGTTTACCCCCGCCCCTATAACTTAGCAGTTGGGTAAAAGAGAACCAACAGAATGCCGGTCTTCAAAAAAAAAAAATATTAGGGGTTGATTTGTTCAACTAAACCATTCAGGGCAGTGCCCCAGCATGGCCACAGTTCAATGACTGAAACACGTAAAAGTTAAAAGATAACTGAAATTACCCAAGAAGATTGGTTGACAAAAAGCTCCCCCCCTTGGAGTGCAGTGGGCAAAGGAGATAAAAGCAGTTAGGGTTAGGGTTAGATATGATCTGATCTTTCAAGCCAACTGTTTAACCCTTTTGCGCTTCAGCCACTCATATCCAGCCAAAATATTCTGTCCGTTTTATGTTCAAACTGGCCAGATCTGGCTTCTCACACCTACCTTGCAATGTCATTCGTAAAATAAACAATTACATCATCAATATCTCAAAGCTACAAGATAACCGTAAAAACCATGCCAAAATAGACACATAAGGCCAGCTCTTGTCAAACCGTCCAACCCATACTGGCATACGTATGTATCATCATCATCATCATTTAATGTCTGTTGCCCATGCTGGTATGGGTTGGACAGTTTGATTGGGCTAGCACACTGGAAGGCTACACCAGTATATACAAACACATCTATATATATAAAACTCAGATTGTGTGTGTGGTGTGTAAACCTGTATAACTTCTGAAGTTCACAACTTATTTTCTTCAAACTGGGAACATACATTACTTATGTTCCAGAGATGGTTTTGGACTCTTAATTCGCTTACATGTGGTACTTTGTAAAACTTATTTGGTTACTAGGTAATATTGATAAGTAATACTGATGTTTTTTATTGTCGTTTAATTATTAACGTAACAGTATCATCTCAGTTCATTGTATGTATTTCTTAAAATTTGCTAAGATATTGATATTATTTACCTTTTTTTACTGACATTTCATTATTAATGTACAATTGTCAATAATTATTAATGTACAATTGTCAATAATGTCTCCAAAGAAGAGATCCTCCATTGACTAAAAAACAGTGGTAGCAGAGAAATTGAAAAGAAGGAGAGCAAATGAATCGTCACAGGAGACTTCAATTAGACAACCAAAAAATGCTGCATGTGCAGTTACTGCAAGAGCAATGGGAAGCTATGAGCAGCATAGTATTCGCCTGGCCAGGAATACTGCATGAACAGCTTCAGCCTATTCCATCCCCTTTACCATGTCATTTCTTTCATGTAGATTTCTCTCCTATGGTGTTGTTGAGCGCACCCACAACCTTAATTTATCACATAGATGTAGTTCCTATGTCTGCTGATTATTTAGTGTGGTAGTGGCAGCACCGACAGCTGCAAAGGAGAGTATATCCACAGAGCTTTTTGGTGCATTCAAAAATCACATACCCACCACCCACTTTTCCATGACAAGATTAGGACCTGGAATCTTCCAAACAGATGCCTGACATATCACCTAGTTGAACTAGTACTTCATTTACTCCACAAATGTTTTGTTGTCAATGCTGCACTTCCCTGTATTAAATATTTCAACTTAACTGTACCATATGACATTTAAATCCTGAGCAACACTGGATATGTCTGCTAGTGTATATATAGAGAGAGAGAGACACACACACAAATGTGTGTGTGTGTGTGTGAGGGGGCGGGGGGCATGTTGTGATGCTGATTATGAATAAAATACTTATAATTGATATATTTGTATCTTTTTCTTCAGGCCTCAATGACGAAAGCAAAATAGAAGAAATGAAGAAAACTCGTGCAATAATGGAATGTCAAAAAGACGGTGATGGTTACAAATCCATCTATACTGATATGAACAGTGGGATGTCAAAAGAGTATCACTTCAAAATAGGGGAACCATTTGAATCAGATGATCTCCATGGAAAGAAATTCAAGGTAATATATTTTTTATTTCCATTTGTTTTCTTTCCTACCATTGATGTGTTTTTTGATCCAATGTTGGATGCAGCATGACTGGATACTCAAGTATCAACAACTGATCTGAACTGTTCCCAATACAGAGCTGATAATAGAATAGTCTTGGAGAGATGCATGAAATGGATTACTCCGAGGAAGATGAACAAACATGACTTCTCACATGAACATTCAGAACAAATTTTATCACCCAATAGGCTCCATGTTTTAAGTGAAGATTTTGAACAAAGCCCATAAGGTAGTCAGGAATCTAAAATGAGAGTAAGACTCTGGAAACCACTTGCCCAAGAAAATCCATCACACGAGAGAATAAGTCGGTCATAAAATTATCTTAACTAAAACTTTCACCCGACGATGTCTCTGACTTGGCGCTTGGACTGAGTTTCTGCCCAAGCGCTAAAAACATCGACAAGAATAAATGAGCTCGGCTATTTCAGTTTGTCCACCGTCACAAGCTGGAGGAATATTTTTCTGGAAAAACTGGTAATGAAAAGTCAGAAAACCCTATACTTACTGAAAATAAAAATGATGATCATCGAATCTGGCATAATTGGATTGAAAAGAATCCCAATTAGTATCCAGATAAAGTTCAGGATGGACGTTCACAAGCACTACTTGAATATCTTGGATCTTGTCAGACAGGAATTAGGGAAAGCCTTAGAACAAGTAGAAAGAAGTCCTGGAATAACCTCACAGATTCCCAACGTTATGCTCTCCAATGTCTAACTAATGACAATTCTATTGTTATTAAAATGGTGGAAAAGAAAGACACTATGGTAATTATGGATAAAAGTGAGTATATTTTGGCTTGTGAAGAAGTTTTAAGTGACAAAACTTCATATAAAGAATTACCTGTCAATCCAAACCCCAATTACAGAGAGGAACTTGAGAAAATAATTCTGGAAATGGAAGAAAACAATTTCATTATTAAGGCTGAATCGAGGATTTTACAGTCAGAAAAAAGTACACCAGTATTTTATGGTCTCTCTAAAATACAAAAGAAGTTTGAAAGATTTCCTACAATGCACCCAATTTACAGTAGATATGAATGCTGTACAACCAAGATTTTGGAATGGCTGGATGACTTTCTATTACCCGTCACAAAAAGATCAAGTTCCTATATTCAGGATACTTTTGATTTTGTGTCTAAAATCAACAACTTTTTTAAGCATTGAAGCCAAATCATAAACTGTGTTTTGGTAACCATGGATGTTTCTTCCTTATATCCCAATATCGACCATGATGAAGGGGTAGAAGCATGCATGAATGCCTTCGAAAAACAATCAAACAAAGATATTCCATCAAATTTCCTCTGTAGGCTATTAAGGTTTGTGTTACAAAGTAACAATGAAGTTTGGATAAAAATTTTACCTCCAGACGAGAGGTTGCGCCATGGGTACCCCCATAGTAGTTAATTTTGCTAATGTCTTTATGACAAAATTCAAGACACAATTACTAAAGACATTTAAATTCCTACATGCTCATGAACCAATACTCTACTTACAGTCCATTGATGATGTCCTTTTTTGTCTGGGAAGGAACACAGGATAGTTTAATTAACTTCTTGCATTTCTGTGACTATTATGCAAAAAACTATGGCTTTAAATGCAACATAAAACGTACATCTAATTTTTCAAAAACTAGCATTGAATTTTTGGGACACAAAAGTTAAGTTTTCTGGAGGCAAAATAGCGACAGAGTTATTTTGCAAGCCCACGTTATCCCACATTTACATCCACCATTGCTCTGGTCATCCACATCGTAGAATTTGGTCAAATCAGAAATCCCAATTTTTGAGTATAAAATGGATTTGTACTAATATAAGGGATTACTGGAAACATGCAAATGCTTTTGTACACCATTATGTCAAATGCAGTTACAGTGAATCGTGATTAAAGGAAATAGCAAATGAGAAAGCTAAGATTAGCAAAGAAAGTCAAACTGTCATGCATAATTTTAGCAAACAATACAATATGTGACAGAACTCATTTAGTGATTAACTGGCACTGAAATGTTGCTGGTATTTCAAAAGTGTTGCATGAAAGTCACCAGCATGTTGCAGAAAAATATCCTCATTTTGAACAGATATTTCCTCAGCTGGCTATTGTAGCCTTTAGATTGAATAAAAATATAAGAGAACTATCAACCCCCCATTTCTGACTCCAAGAAAACTAACATTGGAATATCTGCATACTGTACCTTGAAAAACAGTCGCAAGAGAGGTAAGCCTTGTTCATTGTGCAACAGCATGAGTCAAGTGAATTCAATTAGGAATCATAACAGAAATGTTATGATTTATACAGAAGGTGGGACATGTAGAGATTCCCATTTGGTGTATGTGGCAGAATGCACGAAACACAACTTACATTGGTTGTACAAGAGAACAATTAAACAAAAGATTTAATGGGCACAGATATGACATTAGGCACAATAACAGTAATTCGACAGAGATTGTTGAACATTTTGCTTCAAACGGCTGCAATTTTGAAAAAGACTTTGAAGTGTATATTCTCAGAAAATATTTTGAATCTGCTACACTTTCAATACTCAAAAAGCATGAGGAGAAATATGTTTGCGGGTTATTAACATCACATCCTGGAAGAATGCATAAAATGATAGAATTTCATCAAATTGACACAAACCTGTTTGATTAAATATTCTTCTTCTTCCTCCTTTTCTCTTTTCTTTCCATTTTTTCTATCTTTTTCTTTTTGCCAGTTATAAAATTGAAACTTAGACTGGTGATGTCAGTCCATTAACATGTGGATGCTGGTTACTCTTGATATATTTTAGATTTGAATTTTTATCACTTTTTCTTTTGAACTCAACAAAGATGGGCTTGCTGTCGAAATATCGTTCAACCAATAAAATATCTATTGCAATCACATCGCGCTCTTCATCTTGTCTGTTTACCCTTGTGAAGAGTTACATCAATCCTTTAAAAATATTATTGTTATTAATGTGAGCTGGCAGAATTGTTAGTATGCCAGGCAAAATGCTTAGCAGTATCTTGCCCGTTGCTACGTTCTGAGTTCAAATTCCACCGAGATCAACTTTGCCTTTCATCCTTTTGGGGTCAATAAATCAAATACCAGTGAAATACTGGGGTTGATGTAATTGACTAGTTTCCTTTCCCAAAATTTCAAGCCTTGTGCCTATAGTAGAAAGGATTATTATTATTAATATTATTATTATTACTGTGAACTGACAAAATCCTTAGCATAGTGGGTAAAATACTGCTGAAGTCAACTTTGTTTTAGGGTTGATAATATAAGTACCAGTGGCATACTGACTTACCCCCACCCCTAAAACTGCTGGGCTTGTGCCAAAATTTGAAACCATTATTATTATTATTCATCCTTTAACATGTTTTCCATGGTGACATGGGTTGACCAGAGCTGGCAAGCCAGAGAGTTGCACCAGGATCCAGTCTGATTTCTACAACTGGATGCCCTTCCTAACACCAGCCACTTTATAATGTGGGCTGGGTGCTTTTACCTTGGCACCAACACGAGCACCTTTACATGGTGCCAGCATAAATGCTTTTTATGTACCACGAGCATATGTAATTATAATAATAATAATAATAATATTATTATTATTATTATTAGGTGGAGGGGGGGGGAGCTGGCAGAATTGTTAGCATGCTGGGCGAAATGCTTAGCAGTATTTTGCCTGTCGTTACATTCTGAGATCAAATTCTGCCAAGGTCGACTGTCAACCTTTCAGGGTCGATGAATTAAGTACCAGGGAAACACTGGGGTTGATGTAATTGACTAGTCCCCTCCCCACAAACTTCAGGCCTTTAGTAGAAAGGATTATTATTATTATTAGTTCCAGTTGAGTACTGAATTTGACATAATTGACTTAACCCCCTCCCCAAAAATTGCTGGCATTGTGACAAACTCGAAACCATTATCATTATTATTATTATTATTATTATTATTATAGAGCCAGTGCTGCATTAAAAACCCACTTGTGCCAGTGGCATATAAAAACACCCAGCATACTCTGTAAAGTGGTCGGTGTTAGGGTTAGGGTTAGGAAGGGCATCCGGCCATGGAAAAACCAGGCCACAGCAGATAGTTGGTGTCTGGACAACTCCTGTCAAACTGTCCAACCCATGCCAGCATGGAAAATGGACATTAAACGATGATGATGATGATGACAGAGCAAGAATTTTGGAATAGTGAATGATGTACTAACAATGTTTTGCTTCATTTCCCAGGGGGTCATTACAATAGAAAGCCCAACTAAAATTAAAGAATGCTACACTGAATGGTCACCAACTGAAATTATAACTATCAGGGAGGTCGATGGGGACATCTTAACAGTGGTAAGTCTGATGCTTTGCTTTTTTTTCCTAATTCTAATTTTGTTGCTTAGGTTTCAAAGTGTGTCTGTCTTGCTACAAGTCTTTCCAACAATATATTTATGTTTCTTTGCGTGCGCGTGTGTGTGTGAGAGAGGGAGAGAGAGAGTGTGTGTGTGAGAGAGAGAGAGAGAGAGAGAGAGAGAGAGAGAGAGAGAGAGAGAGAGAGAGAGAGAGAGAGAGAGAGCAGACATGTATTTTGACTTGTTACAGTCATTGGATTGTGGCCATGCTGGGACACTATCCCTCAGTAAAGTCTAGCACTTATGCTTATTCTATCAGTCTCTTTTTGCTGAACCATTAAGTCATTGGAGGCAAACAAACCCACATCAGTTGTCAAGTGATGAGATGAATACAAATAAACAAACACACACACATACCCACAAATAATATATTTATTCTTTTACTTGTTTCATACATTTGACCGTGGCCATGTTGGAGCATAGCCTTATATAAATATACACACACAATGGACTTTGAAATTGTTTTGGGCTATCAGATTCATTCACTAGGCATTGGTCAATCTAGAGCTGTATAGTAGAAGACACTTGTCCAAAGTGCTGCTTCATGGGATTGAACCTGAAATGACATGATTGCAGTGTAAACTTCTAAACCACACAACTATGTTTGCACCATTTTTGCTTGGATTTTGTAAATTTGCTGCATGGTGGCATGAAAAATGCACCCAGTACACATTATAAAGTGGTTGGCATCTAGCCATAGAAACCATGCCAAAGCAGACACTTTTTGAGCTTATCTCTACAGATTCTCCATAGAAATTATAGCCAGCACTGATTTTGTTAAGACATTTCATATCCAAATACACCTGTCAACAACAATGTGATCGAAGATGGAAAAGTGGGTAATGGGTGTATATGCATATTTCAGGAGTTCTTGCTCCTCATCCAGCACTACATTCAACCCATTAACCATACATGAACACATTGCTTAAATAACCACTAAATACAGCAGTGTAACATTATTGGATATACCAGTTTTAGATATAAAACACATTCCTAACAGCTGGTATGTACATGTAGGGACACCATATTTTGTTATGCAACCACAATATACTACAAAGTATATTAAATACTATGTACTGCTGTGTTAGCAGTGCTATTACATCAGTTTTTAAGGTTACCTCTACAGATATTCTATAGCACTGATTTTGATACGACGTTTTGTATCTGAATATGTCTAAGGTAAACAAGAATGTGATTGAAGATGGAAAAATGGGTAATGAGTGTATATGCATATTTCATGAGTTCTTGCTCTTTCTTCAGTACTACATCCAACCCATTAACCATCCATGAACTCAGTGCTTAAATAGCTACTAAATATAACAGTGTAACACTGTTGGATGTACCAATTTTACATATTAAGCACATTCTTGGCAGCTAGTACATACATATTAATATTTTGTTATACTACAGAGTAGTATATTAAACACTTTATAAGTCAATACTGTCTCTTGCCATGTTATCAGTACTATTAAATCACTTGTTAAAGATATCTCTACAGATTTTCTATAGAAATTACAGCCTGTACTGATTTTGTTACAACGTTTCGTATCTGAATACGTCTAATGTCAACAATGCAATGGTGCACAATGTAGTCCTTGGACCGATTGGATCTTTGTCAAACTGTCCAATCCATACCAGCATGAAACAGATGTTAAATGATGATGATGATGATATGTGTGTATGTGTAAATGTTTGTGTGTGTTTGCATATGTATAAATGTATAATTCATGTGAGAGAGATTGTTGATACCTGTAAACATTCTTGGTCACTAATATTTCCAACCTTTCTCTTCCTCAAGGTAGGTGTGTACTGATCACCAGCTTTCAATCACATCTACTTACAATATCTGTCATGTCACCAAAACATCTCTCTTATTTTCCTTTGTGTTTTCAATGCTTTCTCTCTCCGCCCCTTTTCTTTCTGAAGTTTTGTTTAACTGTAGTAAATATTAGCTTCAGACTAAAAGTGTCAAGCTGGCAGAATCGCTAGCATGCTGGGCAAAATGCTTTGTGGTATTTCATCTGTCTCTATGTCGAGTTTAAATTCTGCTGAAGTCAACTTTGCCTTTCATCATGTCAGGGTCTATAAAATAAGTATCAGTTGAGCACTGGGGTTGGTCTAATCAACTTACTTCCTTCTATGAAATTGCTGGCCTTGTGCCAAAATTTGAAACCACTATTAGCCTCAGACTGTTGATATTTATTTATTTTTTGTTGCAGACATTCACAGCTAAGGGTGTATCAGCCAAATGTCGAGCTAAAAAGATATAAAATTTTCAGAAAAGCATGTGAAAATTCCAATGAAGAGAACACTAAAAAAAAAAACAATCATTTGTCAGTCATGTTATGTTCCAATATATTATGTCTGATTTTGTCAATGAAATAAATATATACTTTTTATTTGACTTTTTATTTTCTTTCTTTTTTTTGTGATATAGTTGTGTTCATTTGTTTTATGTTTTTCTTGTTTTGGCATCAGATGGGAGGCTCTTTCTGTCTCTGACCTTCCATTGTTTTACAATTCACAAACTTTCAAGAGATAGGGGATGCCATATTCATTGGGAATTTAAACATGAAAACAGTTTTTTTTCTTCTTTTTTCACAAGCCTGGCTGCATGGTATGAAGTTTGTTTCCTAACCACATGGTCTCAGTTCAGCCCCACAACATGGCACCATTACTATAACTTGAGGCCAACCAAAGCCTTGTGAGTGGATTTGGCAGACAGAAACTGAAAGAAGCCCATTGTATATATATATATATATAAATATATATAATGTATGTGTATCAAAAAGATATTGCCAAATAAAAAAAAATAAAAAACACTAAGAGACTGAACTTCCAAATTCCATAAAGCCTAAATGTAATGTAAGGGAATTTATAATTCTTTCAAATTGTCTTGATCAGTTTGGGTGCTATCTAGTGTGACACATACATTGGAGGTGATGGCCTAGCACACTTAAGGCAGATCTGCAGTTGTTAAACTTATGGTAAATCTGATATTGTTTCATATAGCACCTGCACACAGATTAATCATGTTGGGGTTGAATAGGCTTTTCATACCTGGAATGATAAAACAAGTACCATCAAGTCTATGAGGGAACTATTATGTGGTTACACAACTCTCTAGAAATAGCAGGTATATCTCCCTCAAATCCTACCATCTGAAAAAAAAAAAAAAAAGGCAGGGAGCAGAAAAGCTATACGCATTAGATACTGTTCTAGTTACACATTCTGGCAAAACTGGCAGTATGCTTATGGCTGAGAGACCTTTGGATCTGCTGAATTATAGCTGACTGGAGGTTTAACCCATGCTAGCATGGAAAGCGGACTTTAAACGATGATGATGATGAAATATTGGATTTGATTTAAATGAGTATACATTAACCCAGGGTTTTCTGAATTTTTTTCTAAATCAGTTTTAATAATTGTTGGTATTGCACAAATAAGATAAAAAAGCAAAAAATTAAAAAAATTCTTATAGTGTCTTGGTTTTAAGTTGTCATTACTTAACATTAAAAAGTAAAGACTATTTCTGTTATAATAGGTCAATAACGAACAGAAGCACAAATAAATCCCTCTATGGCCTCAACTTCTGCAACAATAAAATAGACTGGGAGAAATTAGAAATAGAACTACCAAACTTTTGGCTGGTATTTACTTAGTTATCTGTGCTCTACATGCCTAACAATGTTTTATTCTTCTTTAGGAAAACACAGACTGTTGAGTCAATAAGGATATGGACAATGATTCAAAGAGTTGGTGGTTTGTATCTTGGCACAAATATAGCTTTATGTATGCAACCAAGACACAGAATTGTGAATAGCTGAATTCACTTAGCTGTTACAGGATACTGAAGTCAGTATTGTTTACTGTTGTAAGCAGTGACACCACTGTCATCATCATCATCATTTAACGCCCGCTTTTCATGCTGGCATGGGTTGGACGGTTTGACTGGGGACTGACAAACCAAGAGGCTGCACCAGGCTCCAATCTGATTTGGCAATATTTCTACAGATAGATGCCCTTCTTAATGCCAACCACTTTGAGAATGTAGTGGGTGCTTTATATGTGCTACTGGCATGGGAGCCAGTCAGGAATTACTGGTATCGGCCATGTTTGGATGGTGCTTTTTACGTGCTTCCGGCACAGGAGCCAATCAGGACGGGGAGCTGGCATCAACCACATTCAGATGATGCTTTTTACGTGCCACCGGCATGGGGAGCCAGTCAGGTAACATTGTCTCAGCAGGGTTCACTTTGCTCTTCCTTTTTCCAATGTTTCTAAAATAAATACATTTGGCAATCAACTGAATTGGATATACCACTTAACCACAGGATTAACTGAAAACAATTATCATACATACTGATGTTATCATTTATGGAAACTTCTATCATTTATACACATGAGAAAGGTTATATATGATGTCTGTCTGTCAATCTGATGAAGACCATCTAGTCATCCATCAGTATTCAGGCTTTGTGAGTGCACAGATAGCTAGTTAATCCAATCCACACATGGCAGGAAGTTTTTTGGGGGGTGTGCACAGAGAATGCAAGCAGCAGTGGGAGACCTGAGTGCCTTTGACTTTCTGATCTCCCTGCATAGCTCAGCTGAAGTCACTCTGCTGGCTTCACATGTCTTGAAGTCCTTGTCAGCTTCAGTATAGCTTTTTACTCTGTCCAATGTTGTCTGCTCCCACTCATTATTGGTGGATGTTGAAGGCACTCAGTGAAGTTTTCAGTGTGCCTTTGTCACATTTTTTATGCACCTTAGAAGTGTTTACCATTCTGGAATTTGCTGCAGAACAGTTTGTATACTGGCATGCAAACTACATGACTTGCCCGACACAGCTGTGACTGAATCAGGATTATGTGGGTAGTGAGCAGTCCAACATGAGAGAGTTATGTCAAGAATCTTGTTCTGCTGCATAATGCCAAGAATTCTTTTCTGAAACAAGTGGAATGAAAATGGTTCAGCTCCCTTGTATATTGTTGGCAGACAGTCTGTGCTTCACAACCATAGAGCCGCATGGTGAGAACTACAGCCTGATACCTCTTGATCTTTAGAGTGATGCCTCATCTGTTCTACACATCCTTGTGACGTCAGCTGAATTCAGTATGCTTCCCAGGAAGGTGAACTTGTTCACTGCATTTAGTCATTGCCCATTGAAGAAAATGTTAGTTTCAATGTATGCCTTTCCTGCGCAAGCTGAAGCATCACTCTGGTCTTCTTCGTACTGACTGTCTGGCTGAAATTATTACAATCATCAGAGAACTTGTTAATACTTCTGAGACATCGTTGGGGGCACAATCTTCAGCAAACAGAAAATCATTTAAGTTGTCTGTCAAAGTCTTGGTTTTTCACTGGATGCCTGCTAAAATTAAAGATTGGTCCCTCAGTATGGTATCTGATATCAATGTCTTTAAAGGCTTCCATCAGTATGTTAGAAAACATGGAGCTGAACAGAATGGGTGCAAGAATACAACCTTATTTCATTCCGTTGAAGACAGGGAAATACTTCTGATGTCTTTCTATTGTCTTGAACTTTGCCCAGCATGCCGTCATGTAGCTTTCATACAATGACAGTAGTGATGAATTTTCTGGAATATCCAAACTCTGCCATGATTTTCTGAAGCTCTTTTCTACTTACGGTGTCGAAAGACTTGATTAGCCACTGGAATCTAAAACTGACTAGGTTTCTGCTCTCCATCTTCCATTTGTAACATGTGTCATAATACTATATTAACCTTAAAAAGCCGGCTGTTTTTTTAATTCAGAGGTGCCAGTCAGCGCTAAAGAAATTAACATAAGCTGAAGAATAAAAATGAGTTAATGTAGAAATTTAACTGAAAAACAAACCTGAATTAGATCAGAGGTTATCTTCATGTTATGTTTTGCACATACATACATACATAATTTTGAAAGAATATAGGTCAGTCTCAGACACACTCATCTTTCTCTTAAGTCTTATAAAAATATCTTAAACTCCCACATACCTTTTTGTTTGTAAATATGAGGTTATCCTGACCCATTATTGATTTGAAGGTCATGCCAAAGCACAGGACTAGTTTCAGAAATGTTAAAACTATTTACTCATATTACATAAACCCAATCAAAACAAATGGTGATATTTTAACAGAAACGTGCTTTTGGCAGGTTGGGAGTTGAAATAATAAGCACATATATGAAGAAAAATATAAAAAGTGAATAACAAACAAGAAAAGAAAGAAGCAGGAGACAAGGTGGTAGAGCTAGAGACAAGGGCAATTGTAGAGAGACAGGCAGACAGAAGGAGAGGAATAAAGCAAAATGGTGAAGTAGTAATTAAATGACTAATTGAAACAGCAAATTCCTAAAATGTTACAGAATACATTTATAAAAAAAACAAACAAATTAGTGCCACTATTTCCATTAATACCCTTATCAAAATAATTACATTTCTATCATTTGGGATTAATGTAGAACAGCTACGTTGCCACATACTGCTCCACCCACTCTTTCTTAAAGAACAAACCAGAACACTAAATAAAAAAAACAACTTTTGGACATGGCTGCATGGTAAGAATCTTGCTTCTCAGCCTCATGGTTCCGGGTTCAGTCCCACTGCATGGCACCTTGGGCAAGTGTCTTCAACTATAGCCTCAGGCTGACCAAAGCTTTGTGAGTGGATTTGGTAGATGGAAACTGAAAAGAAGCCCATTGTGTATGTTTGTATGCGTGTGTCTTTGTATCTGTATTTGGGTCTCTATAACTTGGTGGTTTGGCAAAAGAGACCGAGAGAATAAGTACCAGGCTTAAAAAATAAGTACTGGGGTCAATTCATGCAACTAAAATTTCAAGGTGGTGCTCCAGCTTGGCCTCAGTCTAATGACTGCGACAAGTAAAAGATAAATGATAAAAGAAGTTATTTACTGTTGTCAAATAGGTTAACCCTTTCACATGTGAACCAACCATATCTGGCCCAAAATATTCTACCAGTTTTACATGCAAACTGACCAGATCCAGCCTGTCACACCTACCCCACAATATCATTCTAAAAATAAATAGTTACATCACTGAAATTTAAAAACTACAAGATAATGCATGATTAGTTGACAGCAATGTGAATAAACAAGCATTACATTTGACAAATTTAATCTGAATGCTTTACACATGCCATGTAACCCCCTTGTAACTTTTTTTTCATTTTTTGGAATTTTCAGAAAATTTTGGTGAACTTGTATTATACACAGGAATTCATATGATTATGCAGAAAAAGAAATTTTTTGATGCATGATTTATGGCCGATTTAGCTGTTACAGTAATCACTCGCCATACTGCGGTTCACCTAACATACCCTCAGTACATCACATATTTTTCTGACTAATATATGTAAATTTATATCATGGACACCTCAGTATATTGTGGGTCTCTGTGGCCAATAAGTATTTCCATGCATAAAAATTAATAAATTAATAAATAAAAATACAGTACAGCACTGCACTGTATAACACATTAATTAAAATATATTAAAAGAAAATATGTAGTGTACTGTAGATGAGTGGAGGCGCAATGGCCCAGTGGTTAGGGCAGCGGACTCGCGGTCATAGGATCGCGGTTTCGATTCCCAGACCGGGTGTTGTGAGTGTTTATTGATCAAAAACACCTAAAGCTCCACGAGGCTCCAGCAGGGAATGGTGGCGAACCCTGCTGTACTCTTTCACCACAACATTCTCTCACTCTTACTTCCTGTTTCTGTTGTGCCTGTAATTCAAAGGGTCAGCCTTGTCACACTCTGTGTCACGCTGAATCTCCCCGAGAACTACATTAAGGGTACACGTGTCTGTGGAGGGCTCAGCCACTTGCACATTAATTTCACGAGCAGGCTGTTCCGTTGATCGGATCAACTGGAACCCTCAACATCGTAAGCAACGGAGTGCCAACACAAACTGTAGATGAGTAAACAAAGAATTGCACATACTGTATGGAAAATGAAACTCAGGAGGCGACTGTGTGGTGTTGTTTTGCATTTATAATAAAATAAACATATACAAATTATAAAGATTAAAAAAATATACAGTACAGTACTGTTTCACCTATCACGGGGTGGATTTTAGAACGTAACACCAGCGATAGTTGAGGGATTACTGTACATTTAGCATATCTCACAGCCACCTCATTTGTTTGTCAGTCTGACATACAATATCTTTCTCCCCATAAACACAGTTAATGGTCTATTGCTGGGATTTAAGCCAAAAATTCGGATTGTCCTTATTTTAAAACTGTAATTTAATAAGAAAAATTAAGCAAAAATTTTTTTTTCATTTTTAAAAATGGGAAGAAAAAATATTTTTTTTTCATAGTCATGTGAATTCTCATGTGTAGAATACACAAAAATTTTCTGAAAATTTCAAAAAATAAAAACGTTATGAGAGGTTATATGACGTGTGTAAAGCAGAATTCCATTAGCACAAGTGTTTAACTTGTCAAAAATAGTGCTTTCCAGGGTGAAATGTGGGAGTATTTCTCTTAAAAAAAATTATTCCTAGACAAAGAGTTAAAATTATTGTCTTGTTTTTTTTTGTTTTTTTTTTTTATAATAAGCAGATCTAATATCTTTAAATATTGGGTCATCCCATAAATAATGCGATATTTTCAATTGCATGAACTAAAAGGGATAGGATAAACTACCTGCATCAACTTGCTATAAAAACAGGTAGTAATTTTACCTTGTCCTTATTCTTAGTGCAAGTTTTGAAGAGTACAGTTCGATTTTAACAGTTATCTTTTTCAAAGCTATAATGGAAGTAACAAAGGAGCATATTTGGCAACAATGCAACGGAGAGTGCAAGGAATATTAATGCAGTATATGGGGATCAGACAATAAGTGTAAGCTAGTGTCAACGATGGTTCCAGAAATTCTGAGCTGGAAACTACAGCCTAGAAGACAAGCCTTGTCCTGCAAACCCTGATAGAACAAAATCCCATTGTAACTGTTGAGGAACTGGTAGAGAAGCTTAGATTTGGTCATTCAACCATTCATTGACATCTGCATGCCATCAGGAAGGTCAGTAAATTGTGTCAATGGGTTTCTCATAAACTTTCCAAGTCCAATCGAATGCAGAGAGTGAATGTGTGCTCTTTGCTGTCACATTTCATGAATGAACCTTTTTTGGACTGAATAGTGACTGGTGATGAGAAATGGGTTCTCTATAAAAATGTCACATGCTGAAGACAGTGGGAAGGGAAAGGAGAAACACTGGCACCCCAGGCTAAAGAAAATCTTCACCCATGTCAAATATTGTTATCTGTTTAATGGGATGTGAAAAGTTTGTCCACTTTGAATTTTTAAACCGAAACCAAATATTAACAAATATCTACTGCAAGCAGCTTGAGCGACTTTGGTTTCAAGATGAAAGATGTTCTTCCATCAAGACAATGATCAGCCACATACAATGAGGATGACATTCCAAAAGTTAGAGCAGTTTGAATGGTAAACAATGCCCCACTCATTATATTTGCCAGACACTGCTCCATCTGATTATCATTTATTCCGCAGTCTTCAAAATCATTTAGATGGAAAAAATATGAATTCTGTAGACGAGGTCAAAACAGTACTGGAGGAGTATTTTTCATCACGGACAAGTGAATTTTGGAAGAGAGACCTTGCAAATCTACCAGATAGATGGAAGGGCATTGTAGAAAATGAAGGAGAGTATATTTTAGATTAAAAAAGAACTTTGTTTATCTTAATTCAAGAAAAAATTGTCTAGATATTCTAGTAACACTATAAAAGTATCTTTAACCTAGCAAATAAAAAAACGGAAAATTTGTAGTCTATATTCTTTCTCTAAGAATACCATACAATACTACACCTACTTTCATAAATGACAATAACAATTAAAGACATAATTGCAGCTATCAAGAAAACAACATGAACTGAATAATAGTAAATTATAACTGGTCTTGAAATTACTGCTGGCTACATAAATCAGTGGACACTAATGTCACATTCAATACAATTGAAAGACATCAAGCCAAATTTGTTAGCAATATATATAGAAGGCACAGGATCATTCATTAAAGGTCAACATGGCTTTAGCCAAAGTTGTTTCATTGCCAATGCAAAGAGAGACACTGAACTAGTGCAATCAGTAATTATCTCCACTTCTAATTGGTGCAAGCCAGCTAGCCGAAGTATATCCTCAACCTAAACAAGCTGTAATAGTCCATAATGATTACACAACTTTCCTTCTCCTCCAAATCTCACGGAGTAGCTTTGAACAGTTCTTATAGAAATTTTATAGGATTTCACTTCAGCCTGATGCTCAGTTAGATCTTGTTCTTATTACTTCTTTCACATCTCTTGGGCAAGGCTCCTCCAAGCTGAATACCACTCTTGATTCTGGTGAGGTTATGAGTGCTTTGCATAAGCCCAGAGTTGGCTCTCTCTCACTATCACTCTAAACACTTGTGAGGTATTCATTATTGGCATCTTTGGAACAGGTCACCTGACTAGTCTGCTTCTTTATTTACATTATTTACATTTGACGGATATTTGTCCTCATCTTGTTTGTTGTTAAAACGTTTTGGCTGATATACCCTCCATTCTCATTCCTAAGGTATTTTTCAATGTTATTATTATTCAGGTCACTGCCTGGAATTGAACTCAGAATCTTGGGGTTATTAACCGCTATGCCATATGCCCGTGGGCAATTATGGAGTGAATTTTAGGGCTTATAAATCTAATATTCTCCTATCCTTCTTGAATACCGGTTCCCATATGCTATTCATATCTGCACTTGGTCTGCTTAGGAGGTTGTTGTGTTCTAAAATATGTGCGTAGTGGTTAAGAGCGCGGGCTACTAACCCCAAGATTCCGAGTTCAATTCCAGGCAGTGGCCTGAATAATAGTAATAATAATAATAACAACATCAAAAAATACCTTAGGAATGAGAACCCAGGTTCGAAATTTCCCCAAGACACCTGATGAAGGCTGGAGAGTATATCAGCTGAAACAGTGTGTTAACAACAAACAAGATAAGGACAAATATCTGTAAAATGTAAATAATTCCTCATCTCTTAAACATAGAACTGTAGTCTGCTTCTGACTGAGAAGCTGCTTTGTCAATTTGTAGAGGTTAGCCAAGAATGCAGCTCACTTACTTGCTTTCTCTCTTCATCTCCTATGGCTTCTCTGTTCTTGTCAATACCAGAAGCTCCTTCCTGAGGATTGCCCCAAAATTTGCTGGGTCAATTTTTTCAATCACCTCTGCTTCCGTGTATTGCTTACATCTGATTTAAGTTTGTTCTTAGGATGCAAGATTTTCATTACCCTGCGGTTAGCACAAAAAAAAAAAACAGATGGTATGGGCCAGGCTTCCTTGGTCTCAAAACACTCAGTATCAAAGTTCACAATAATGGATGTCACAGTTTTTAACTGGTGGATGGTCCACATCTCCCTCAGCAGTTACTGCCAAAATCCAGCCAACGCTTATGTCAGACTCCTGCCACTCAGATGTCTTTGATGAATGGGACCCACTGGATCCTTGGCTGGGCTAGCTGAGTGTAGCCAACCAAAGGGTCATCCAGTAGACCAATGCTAGCAACTGTAGGTGACATACGGAGGCTCTAGGCTCAGTGGTTTATATCCAGGCCATGCTTCTCCTGCATCTCACAAGATACCTCTGTGTACTATGTCATCCCTTCAGCTGACACACACCTTACACTGGTGTGATGAATCCTAAAGACCCTCATATTCTCGCAGGCCTTAATGCAGATGCACTGAACTTCCATTGCTCTATTTTCCTTTATTGTTGTTCTTCCATCTTGTGGAGGGGTGGTGCATAATAATAAGCACCGCCGCATGGTGTACTGAGCTAGACAGAAAAAAAAATCAATATATATCCATTTTCCCGAAAGTTATGACGGAAAAATGGGATCTTGTGAATTTTACGAAAGTCCTCTCTCCACCCCACAGGTTCGTTTACGCAAGTTTTTTTTTGTCCTATTCGTTTTCTACACAGCTGTTAACACCCGGCAGGGTGCTTTTTTTTTTTTTTTTTTTTTTTGTTAACGAGTGAAGATCGTTATATTAACCGACAGAAATTGTAAAAGTTACTTGACGTTCTAAGACCTGTGGAATAAGAATACAATAATTTCGCCACAACTATAGTTTAATGCTCACTCCCATCCAGTTTGTGTATGTGTGAGAGAGAGAGAGAGAGAGAGAAAGAGAGAGAGAGTGTGTGTGTGTGTGATGCATAATTAAGAAGTTATGAGAAACTGGCTCCTTACTCACCAGTCTCCTTTTTTCATACTGTCCACGTTAAGAGATAAGCTGAGCAAGAACTGTAGACATTCTATTTGGTTAGCTTGAGAAGCTTCGTGTAACGGTGTTTTACGATCATTATTGATGGATTCGAACACAATTTTAGTGTTTAAGGTCCATTCCAGATGGCGATTGAGAAGTTCTTGGCTAATAAACTTTAGAATATTTAGACGCCCGAAACGAGCAATTAAATGAATAATGTTGTCCCCTGCTTTATTACATTTCTTGATCAACCAAGCTTCCTGAAAACTATCAATATAGTCAATAAAATATTGTAAATTTCCCTTCTGAGCTGCTTGTATAAGGTGTTCAAAGTAAAAGTTACTCATTGCGAAAGAACATAGAAAGCCATGTGCAGTTTGTTATTGTAGATAATTTGGGTTCACACCGATGACATCAACACCGGTCCTCGTATTCCTAAACTTTAGAAAGTTAAGTATTTATTTATTTGGCAGTCGCAGAAATTTATTTTTGCCAAACAAGTTAATAATTAATTAGGGTATTCGTGTGTATTCAGTGACTAGGAAAGAATCTACTGTTTGAAGTTGTTCACTGGTGAGATTGATTTGCTTGGGGGATTTTTTTGATGTATGACCAACTTTCAGTGCCAATTCTCAGGTTTTACCACGTTTAAGCTGTCAAGGGACGTAACTTGGACTCCTCGTCAATACTAAAAAGTTCGCACGGAGTGCCGACTTTTGAGTTAGCTCTTGTGGAAGGCTAACTGGGCCTGCGACCCAAAACTAAAGACAACAATAATAATAATAAAGTATTTATTGGTACGCTACCAATATTGTATTAGTTTAAATGAAGAACTTGTAAGTTCACTAATTTTTAGTGTTCTTTTAGAATTTGAATTTTCAACTGTTAGCATATAACAAATCCTCATCCAGACCTGATCCCACTGCTGGTTGTTCAAGAACCAAATGAAGGGCAAGTTTTCAATCCTGATTCCAAAAAGGTATAATATGTCTATGTAGAGCAAATGTAGTCTGAGATACAGGGGTCCCGGACAGACAGACAATTTTGCGTCAATTATTATTAATGGTATTTCGTCCATTATTAATGGTATTTCGTTCTGAGTTCAAATTTCACCGCGGTTGACTTTGCTTTCATCTTTATGGGGGTCGATAAAATAGGTACCAGTGAAACACTAGGGTCAATATAATCGACTAGTCTCCTCCCCCAAAAGTTCAGGCCTTGTGTCTGTATGTAGAAAAGATTATTATAGATCAAGAGGAGGATGTCAATTTTCGCATACTTTTGTTCTTTAAATTATATATAAGAACCACTCTTTGCTAAACATAAACTCCAACTCAAGCCAACCTCAAAATTCTTACTTGATCAATCAACATTCTAAAAATAGCAATTAAATTGCTCACAACACTTCATACAGTGTTTCTCAACCCTTTCTCCTGCACCTCTCTTTAGTTTTCAAAGAAGACTTCTGGACATGCAACCGATGTTACTTCAGCTCTGACATCCTTAGTAGGATAGAACCTTGCTCTGAAGTCCAGATCCCTGTTGAAGATTTTGCCACCACCTTCCAGAGTTTGTCTAAGTTGAAGCATGTCAGTTGATTCCCTAAGGGTGCTCAGACTTGTTTCGCCTGAGTTCTCTCAAAACTACTGAAGAACATCTGCCTATCCAACAACACCTTGGACTGGCAGAAACTATTCCTGTTCCCTTTGGTCTCCCTCTATGTGATAAATGGGAATAGTGGTTCTCTCACTTCTTCCCTGAAATGGCAGTTTCAGCTGTTTGAATCTACTCCATCCACTGTTCATCTCACGTCAATCATCAGCTCAACCCTGAACAATGGTCAGCCATGTAACTTAAGGCTGTTAATGCCAAATTCAGCGAATATGACATTAAAGGAGCTGTTTGCCTTTTTTCCTCTTTGTCCACTCTCTTCCCGTGTACTAGAGACTCCCTCAACCAACTGAAGGAGAATCATCCTCCAGCCCCTCCAGATGATCACCTACACTGGCCCGACCCACCAAGTTTTCTTCAACCCATCTTCACCTCTGACAATGCCAGGATGGCAATTGCCTCTTTTCCAGCAGGTTCTGGCATTGGGATCGATGGCTTATGACCTCAGCATCTCAAGGATAGAATCTCCCTCTCTGCTGATGATGCTGGGCTTGAACTCTTGGAGAACCTAACACAGTTTATAAACTTGCTCTCATCCAAGAGTGTCCTTGTCTACATTCATCCTCTGTTCTTTGGGGCCAAAATATTTGGTCTCACCAAGCCCAACAGTAATCTCTGCCCTGTAACAGTTGGCTATACTCTGCAACGGCTCGTCCTCAATTTCTAACTGACCGTTCAAGGAATTTTCTTCTATTCGGCTAGAAATAGGTACTAAGATAGGTTGTGAGGCTGCTGCTCATGCCACCAGAGTTTTCACCAACTTGCCTTCTGTGTCCCCAAAAGTCATCCTCAAACTAGACTTTAAGAATGCTTTTAATTCCATCAGTCGAGACGTCATCTTCCGTGCAGTAAGGGAGAATTCCCCACCACTTTATCACTTTGCTTGACCACCTCATCCCATCTGCCTCTGGAGTCCAACAGGCTGACCCACTTGGTCCTGCCCTATTTGCATTGTGTATTGATGATGTTATCAAGTTGGGAGCCAACCTAGACCTAAATGCCTGGTACCTTGATGATGCTTGTTTGGGAGGCCCTCCTGACAAGGTACTTGCAGCTGTGAGGATGATAAATGTGACATTTGGTCATAAAGGTGTTCGCATTAACAGCTCCAAATGTTAGCTCTGGCTCCTCAGCCACATGAGCAGATTACTAAACTATTTCTTGACTCCCTCCCCTCAATTGCAATTCCTCCTTCATCAGCATGGTGCTCCCTTGGAGCCTCAATTACAGGCCTAGCTTTTGAGTCTTTCTTTAGATCCAAAATGGCTAACCTTGAACAACTTTTAAAAAGACCTTGAGGTAGTTGAGGTTTATTTATAGTTAGGAATTACTTGTCAATTCCTAAGCTATTGTATTTTCTGAGAGTTAGTTCCTCTTACAGATTCTTGTCATCCCTCCAATACTTTGACAACCTAATCTTCAGGAAACTCGAATGCTTGGTCAATGTCAGATTCTCCCCAGACTTTTACAACCAAGCTGCTTTGCCCAAACGGTTTGGGGTTGTAGTTGTGCACAAGGGCTTGTCTTTATCTCTTCCCTGTTTTCTTTCCTCCATCTACACTTGCTCCCCTTTGATAAGCAACATCCTCTCCTCTCCAACATGGACTAATTCCAAGAGGGAGATGGATGAAGTTCTATTCCAGTGGAAAGAGCTGGGTTTGTCTGTTCTGATTACAGTGGAGGATAGACAGAAACAGAGTACAGGACAATCTGTGTTCAGGTGCCACTTTCAACTCTGATCAATTTTCAAGGTGCTGCTTTCTTTCAGCTAGTGCTCCCTTCCATGTTCTGGATGTTACAGTTAATGGGAGGGTCACTGCTTCCATAGCCAAACAAGAAAACCTTGAAGCACCAAGACCTGACTGATCTATCTCTTCCAACCTGTGGCGTTTGAGATGTTTGGAGGGACTGGGCCACTCACCATAAAGTTCTTGTCAATGCTGCCAGCTCACCTCACTAAGGTGTCAGGTGATGCACATGCGGGTGCTTGGGTTTCCCAACACCTTAGCTTTGCCATCGCCTGTTGTAATGCTGCAGTAGGTTTCGTTAAACTTTGTAGCATGTGACCAGCTGCTGTGATAAAAAAATTCCCCACAAATAGTTTCTATATAGTTTTAACAGAAAGATTTAGAGGAATCAGAAGAAAGTTCTCTGGTAATTTTCTTTTATACAAATAAATGTTTATGTTAATTTAAGAATTTTCCTGCAAAATCTTATAAAATGACAATGTTCTAAAAGATGAACATGTTTTTATGTTATATATGAAAATAAAATGAGAAACATGAATAGTCAAAGAAACTATATATGTAAGTTCACAAACTTTTGGTGTTCTTTTAGAATTTGAATTGAATAGTTTCAAGTCTCTAAAACTATATTTATTGATTCTAGAATGATTTGAACACACACATATATATTAAATCTTGTGCTGGATATGCGGTATTGTTCCTGTGGTCTTCCACCCTTATGTCTCCATTCTAACTATAATTTGAATTCTAGCTCATGTTGAGCACTTCAACTCTAGCCTGTTTTTATGTATTGTTATATTAACAATATCTAATTATATTTATATATGTACATATACATATATGAATTTATAATTTTATTTACACTTTATAAATGAATATTTTATTTTATTTTTTATTAACTATAAATTTACCTTATTTATATTTATCTTTCCTCAATCATCTCTATTTT
>NC_068985.1:127105351-127106205 GCF_001194135.2 Octopus bimaculoides
TTTTTATTAACTATAAATTTACCTTATTTATATTTATCTTTCCTCAATCATCTCTATTTTTACTTTATTTATTGTTCTCGTTTTATTTACTTTACTTTATCCCTAATCATATTCTAATCAATCTGTAAACTCTTCACCTGAGCATATAATAGTACAAATCATAAACCATAATATTTAATCTGCTGAAATGAATTGATAGATCCACATGTAACATCCCAAAATACATCTTTTTTTTTTTCTCTGATGAAATTATGCTCACGTCACATAAATGCAAATTTAATGTACAAATTTACAATTAAATTATTGATTATTCATTGAAACAGTTGTAAGAAGTGTAGATGACCAATTTGTTAATAAATAATTGTTCACCACATTGAATCAAGGGTTCTGTTTAAAGTGTCGCTTTGAAACAGAACCCTTGATTCAATAACACTTTGTATAAACTCTGTATTTAGAATGACCGATTTCAAAGACTGTTGGATTTTACTCATAGGGTATTGGAATCTTAATAATGGATTTACAAATGCAATGACCAATCTTAAAGACTATTGGATTTTACTCACAAGGTATTGGAATCTTATATGTATACCATTTTGCTTAAACAATGGATTTACAAATACAATATTCCCTACATTCATTCTCTATTTCCTATCTTAACTAAACTAACTATTGCTTAACTATCCTCTCACACCATCTCCGATGAAGGGATATAATAAATATGCTGGAAACAGCTGTAAGATCTTCTATTTATAAATGTTCTATATTTTACACAGCCTTGGTTTTTTTATTTCATTACGAAAAGTAAATCCTTATACATATATATATATATATATTTCTATATATATATATATATA
>NC_068985.1:127106511-127114682 GCF_001194135.2 Octopus bimaculoides
TCACAGTATAAAATATACATACATACATACATACATATATATATATATATATATATATAGTTTTAGGGAAAAGAACCAAAGTTCATGAACTCATTGATGAAAATCCACTGTCACATAGAAAAATTAATAAGTAAAAGCACAATAAATATGTATAATATAATACAAAGTAAATATCATAAGATAATGATAATAAAATGACTACACGTGTTTCATAACCAATTTTCAAATAGAAAGAATATTTAAATCAATTAAAACTGTCGAAAATAAATTCTATTAAAAAATATAACTAATCTTGAGGTCAAAGTACAACAATAATAATAATAAAAGAATGTATATATCAACCAAGAATAAATAACAAATGAATGTATATAAATTCCTTATTATATTAAGATAGAAAAATATTATTAAAATATTATGAGAAAAATACTTATGAGAAAAAAATATATCTTCATATTTATTGTTCACTAATCTCAATAAGAACAGCTGTAACCTGGGCAACACCAGGTAATTCAGAGGTTAAGAAATAAAATAGAAGAATAAAGAGTAAAAGTAGATAGAAGAATACAAAGAGGAGAATGAAGTCCACAGTTCATCTTTTCCAGAGGCTGTGGAGGTTGGTCGTATTTCCACGAATGATGTGTTCATGTTGAAGTAATGGATTAAGTGGTTAGGTAGTATGTAAACGGTTCACTTGAGTATATAGAGTGAGAAAGACAGACCTCAAGATAGAGAGAGGTGTATTGTGAGTGAGTGGATAGAAGAGAGAGGGGAGAAAAGAAGGAGAAAGAGGGGAAAAAAGAGAGAAAAGAAGGAGAAAGAAAGAAAAGAAGAATAGGATAGATGTGGGGAAAGAATGAATGAAAGCAAAAGTAAAGTAAAATCAAAAATCAATAAAAAAAGAAATAAAAATCAAAAGAATAAAGATAAAGATAAGATGCCAGTATAATTCTTCATAAGTGTTGGTTCGGGGTGAGAGGTCAGGCATTAAGGTTTTGGTAAAGTGTAGGAAGAAGGTATTTATGTCTATTAACTAAACAGATGAAATCTAGGTTAAGTGTGGTCAGTGGTCAGTTGGGGATAGCTAAAAATACATGCCTAGCTTAAAGGGGTATACATAGGATAAAACTACAATTAAATGGATAAAGTATACAAATTAAAGAATTAAAATTTAAAAGTTAAAATTTTAAATTTAAATTAAAAAAATTTAAAAACTGTGTGTGAGTGTGTGTACAATTAATAAGTTACAAGTTAAATGAAATGATGCTGAAAATTGCTAAAAAAAAATTAAATAGTGCTATACATGATTGCCTACAGCTAGAAACTGTAAGAATTGTATTATAGATGAAAAAAAAGAAAAAAAGAATTAAATATGCATTTTCTTCCTTAATTTTAAATTCAAATTTCTCATTCTGCCTCGTTGCAGTAGGATAGTTATCTCCCTTGTAGTAACAGTCATAGCTCGAAGGTATCATATGCACACACATGCGCACATATACAGGAGGAAAAGACAAAGTTTATCTTGATAGCATTTAAACTCAGAGGGAGGTGGAAAATATACTGTGTGGCAGTCTATCCAACACTCTGATGACTACTGATTTGTTATGTTATTAAAAATTTGCACATTCAAGGACTGTGTAGATAGATAACTAAGACAGATAGGTGGATAGAAAAATCAATAGATGGAGAGAGAGATACATAGAGAAAAACAGATCTGTATATATATATATATATATATATATATATATATAAGAAGTAAAAAAGGAAATATTTCCTTAGTTCATTTTGAATCGAACTAATTTTGTGTTGCCTTGGAAATGTATTTTCAAATATGTTAATTTCAATATCTTCTATTTCTAAATATGTTGATAATTGTCGGCTTTGTAAGGAGAATTCGACAATTAAAGATGTAGTTTTCTCTATCAGTACTTTTGTGGTAAGAAGCTTGTTTCCCAACCACATGGTTCTGGATTCAGTCTGACTGCATGGCACCTTGGGCAAGTGTCTTCTTCTATAGCCTCAGGCTGATCAAAGCCTTGTGAGCGGATTTGGTAGACAGAAACTGGAACAAGCCCATCATATATATATATATATATATGTGTATATATTTGTGTGTGTGTGTGTGTGCATGTGTCTGTGTTTGTCCCCCCATCATCGCTTGACAACCAATGCTGGTGTGTTTATGTCCCTGTAACTTAGCGATTCAGCTAAAGAGACTGATAGAATAAGTACTGGGCTTACAGAGAATAAGTCCTGGCGTCAATTTCTTCAACTAACACCCTTTAAGGCAGTGCTCTAGCATGGCCAAAGTCAAATGACTAACAAGTAAAAAAAGAATATATATATATATATATGGTGGTGCACCAGCATGACTGCAGCCACTTGGCTGAAACACATAAATAAATAAAAATATAGATAGATAGATAGATAAATAGACAGACAGTTAGATAGCTAACTACATAGATGTGTGTGTGCATGTGTATTTAATGTGTGTGTGTGTGTGTGTGTGTGTATGTGTGCCTCACTACCATGCAGGAACTCACATTTTATACATAGAAAAGTAACATCATTGTTATCAACAGTTGACAACAAGGAAGTTGTTTTTTTCTTTTTATATGAAAAGTGGATAATATAAATGAGGGAAAAAAATACGTGGTCCTGTATAATAGTGATGCATAGGGTTTGAATGCAGAAAATCTGTGAAGGCTGGAAAGAAATGTATTTATTTTCACTAGTAGAATGTGTAACATCAATATAAATGTAAGCCAGAGCATCAGTAATCTGAGGATTAAAGATATTTCTTTATATATTCAGACAAGATTAACTCTTTCGCTGTGGAAATCAGATGTAACCACTCAAAATTTTATTACACTTTACCATAAAAAGCAGTTTTATATAACAATCTATCTTTTCTTAAGAAATGTTTTGTTTGAAGCTATTTTCTGAGATATGTCAAGTTAATTGAGGCCATGTAATATGCAGAAAATACCAAATCTATTTATTTTTATAGATATTTATATCATTTACTGGAGTAACTATGAAATTTAATTTCACAGTCAAAGGATCAATGTGCTCCTATGTACAAGTGATGTGAAAGGATGATGAGGATGAGTGCTAGGTGAAATAGTGTCATGTGCTGACAATCGAAGGAAAAAAAGGCAGAAGACATATGCATTCATAAAGACATGAAAAGAAGGGCAACATCCAATCACAAGATCTGTTATTATACTAGTATGAGAGGATTGGCAACAAACTGTACTGTAGACATGCTGAACCTATGCCAGCATGGAAAAATTGATGTTAAAACAAGGTTTATGAAAATGATAGTATTTATAACAGGATAATGTTATCTTATGAATTGATGTGACAAATTGAGTGATTTACAGTGTCAGGCATCAGTGAATAATCAGCTTTGTTGACAGTAGGAAGTTGTGGTTTTCATATTTTTCTTTTGAGTATTAATGAAATAAGCTAATTAGTCACGATCAAGAATTCAACCTAAATTCCTCGATTAACTAAAAGCTTACCTGAAGCACAGCAATCATTCTCTCACCCCATACAAATATGTGTGTGTGTGGGGGGGGTATGTATGTATGCATGTATATTGCATTGCACACATTCATATATGTGTATATGTTATATATATATATATATATATATATATAAGTGTGCATGATATTTGTATGTATATATCATACATACACACACACACATAAATATATATGTGTCAGCGTTAATTCTTTTTAAATGGCGGTGCACCAGCATGGCCACTGTCATTGGACTGAAACATATAAAAGAATATATGTATCTGTAATAAAATATGAGATAGACTAGATCAAGGCAAGTAATTTAAATTCTTCCACATTAGACATGACTTTTCATGTTGAAATGTCTATTTCTTTAGAAGTCCTTGATTGGCAAATGTAATCATGGAAGTTAAATATTAATCTGGAACTTGACTGTTGATTTTATATTCTGCATTATTTTCAGCTTCTACAATATTATATTGTCCTTCTTCAGGAATATAAATACTGTTTGTATTCTCTGAGGCCAAATTATTGCCAGTGTTAAGGCCATTTTTCTCCCCTGGGTCATTTCTCTTGAAAACTGAGAGAATTCTTTGATATCTTACTTCAGTAGAATCTCTTTCTGATGGAAAGTCAGGTAGGGGCCGCCTTAGCATATCAATGGAACATTTTCTCTGTAAATAAAAGGGAAAGAAAGAAGAAAACATCAAAATTTAATCATGGTAGAGTTAGTGTTGTTATTAAAAACATATATAGACAGTTGTATTCACTTCATTCGTTTAGCATTTTACATGTTTCAGTTATTGGACTGCATCCCCCTAGAAATATTAATAACAAGGTTATTGTCTCTGAAGTCAATTCCAACAGAATTAAGTTTATGTCAAGTAACTCTAAAATTAAAATTCTATATACCAGTGTAAAATTACTTCAGGTATTGATGTCTTTTTTATATAGTTAACTCTTCTTCTCAGTTATCTAAAAGAATTTCTAATCATTACTCTACATTTAGGGATAGGAATAAACATAACAGTACAGGACTTAGTAAATTAATTTGGTATCTAAAAGACCATAATAAACAATTTAATTTAGATTGGTTGATTCTCTCAATTTCGTTCCCTTATGATAAAGGCAAGGAATTCTGTCTTCTTTGTAATTCTGAACTATTTTTTAATTCTTTTTTCTAAAAATATCCTTGTAAACACAGTTATAGAGTGTGCTTACCGATGTAAACATTGGCAGAAACATACCTTTAGTTCATATAAGTGATATCAATCATTATATATAATTTAAACATTGATTTTCTTCTTACATTTCACTGTCAATAGATATATCTTTTTCCAAACTTTAGGGTTTTATTTAATTTACATATTGTTCTATACTTCTCATTTATTTGGTTTCTGATGTTTTCTTTCCTTTACTCCTCCTCTTTCTATACGCTACCTTTGACGTCATATCCTCTAGTGTTTCTTTAAAAAAAACTTAATAGCATTCAGTTAATCGCTATACATATCCATCATATTCTGTTAAAAAGTCTTATTGACGAGTTTTATTTCTTCATTTCCCTGAAGAGAAGATTACATTGTTTTACACCATTTTATTCCTTTGGAATAATATCAATGATATCTTCAAAACATGTGTTGAAAGTAAAAGAATTTGAATAACACCTGCGTTTAACTCCATTTATTTAATTATATATATTATACAAAATATTTCATGTAAACCAGGAGTTTCTACCTTTAAAAACAAGGTGTTACACCCTTTTTACTTGTGTGATTTTTTGCTACCCTGGTAACTATTTATCTATTTTTTCCGTGTTAATTGAAAACAAGGGAAAAATACCCACATCTATATGCAACCAGTAAATATTACCAGAAATCTGGCTTCCATCATCAAAAGAATATTGGCAAAAGCAATTCATATGGTAGTGCAAAAGATCTAGAGGTTGAAGCAAGAGAGGAGGGAGAAGACACTTGCCCACCAAAATATTGACCTCATCTTTCATGATAAACTTTGTTTCACACAATATACTCTCTGTTCAATTTCAGTTGTATTATTCCTACACATCTTCCACCATAAGGTTTTAACTTAAAAGCACTACTAACACAGAGTTTCAGTACTTATTTTTAACTCTATCTCACTCATACCAGACAAGCATTTGTCAATTTTCTTTTTGAATATCTACATGCCCTTTAGCAATGATATAAAGCCACATTGTACTGAAATCTGTTAAAATTGCTAATGGTTTCTTTGTTACTCTGTTAAAGGCTGCTAATGGATTCTTTGTTAGTTTGAATGATGGTAACTCTGCTGACACCACCTCTAAAAGGGTAAAGCTCCTTCCCAAGTTACATAGACTCATAGAGTTAGTTTCCTGGATTCTCTGATGTATATACTTTTCCCTTGGATGGGATGCCAGTCTGTCCCAGGATTATTGATTTTTGCCAGCTCAGTGGACTAGAGCAACATGAAGTGTTTTGCTGAACACAACATGTCTCTCAGTCCAGGAATTGAAACTACAATCTTATGATCATGAGTGCAACACCCTAACCACTAATCCACATACCTCCACTATTGATGCCAATTCTAGTTCTATGATGTGATGAAAAGGAAAAAAAAACTTCACTTATTTTTAAAATGCTCATATTTAAATTTATGTCCTTCAAAATTTCAGAGGTTTTGTTTTATGTTATAAAAAAATATATGGAAAAGAAACCATTATTCCAAAATAATAGTGTGATGGATTATCAGAATTGTTAGTGTCTGACAAAATGCCTTGCTATATTTCTTCCTGTTCTTTAAGTTATGAGTTCAAATTCCACCAAGGTCAACTTCCCCTAAGGTCAACTTTGTCTTTCATCCTTTTGAGGTCAATAACATAAATACCAGTTGAACCTTAGGGTTGATGTAATCGACTTACCCTTCCCCCAAAATTGTTGGTCTTGTGCCAAAATTTAAAAGTGGTATTTGTTTTAGTACTTTAGATTTTGAGTTCAAATCCCACCAAGGTTCAGTTTTAATTTTCTTCCTTTTGGGGTCAATAAAGAACCAGTCAAATTTTGGAGTTGATGTCACTGACTAACCCTTCCCCTTAAAACAGCAGGCTGTCTGCCTAAATTAGAAGCCATTATTAATATTATTATTGATCTGTCTAGTTGTGCCATACTAAACCAAATATTGTGAAAGGCAAAAGTAAATGACATACCGGAAAATCAATTTTAACTTCTTCATATTGAACTCGTTCAGCTAATGCAATACTTTTGTCAGGATTTTCAGGTGCAGGAACACCCCTAGATTTTGACCTGGAACAGATAAAATATATAAATAGAAGCACACTACACTCATGTATATATATGAATGTATATATGAGACAAATCATTAATTCCTTCAGGTTGATGGCTCTTCTGGCAGACAAATCACAAATCCCTGCTCGATCTGTAGAAAAGGTGTAGGTAGAAACTCCATAAGATGTACTTGGTGTAAGTTATGGACACATAAGAGGTGTAACAATATCAAAAGAAGGTTAACTAAGAAGGTAGTTTTTGTGTATGGCAGATGCACAGGGGCAATATTCTCTGAAGATGTACAGAAAACAGATTCCATCACATGCCAGGGGGTAATAACTAGAAGTAGTTGATAGCTTCTATTACCTAAGTGACCAAGTCAGTAGCAGTGGGTGGATGCTCTGAGAGTATAGCTGCTAGAATAAGAATAGCCTGGGAAAAGTTCAGAGAGCTCCTACCTCTGCTGGTAACAAAGGGCCTCTTACTCAAAGTGAAAGCTAGACAGTATGATGCCTGTGTGTGAACATTCATGCTACACGGCACTGAAACATGGGCTGTGACTACTGAGGAGATGCGTAGGCTTAAAGGAAATGAAGCTAGTATGCTCCACTGGATGTATAACGTCAGTGTGCATACACAACAGTGTAAGCGCCCTGAGAGAAAAGTTGGACACAAGAAGCATCAGATGTGGTGTGCAAGAGAGACAATTGCACTGTTATGGTCATGTGTTGTGTATGGATGAGGACACCTGCGTGAAACAGTGTCACACCCTAGCAGTGCTGGGAACCTGTGGAAGAGGTAGACTCAGGAAGACATGGGATGAGGTGGTGAAGCACTACCTTCAAAAGTTGGGCCTCACAGAGGTAATGACAAGCAACCAAGACCTTTGGAGATATGCTGTGCTTGAGAAGACCTGGCAAGCCAAGTGAAACCGTAGCTATGGCCAATGCCAGTGTTGCATATCTGGTCCATTTAAAAATACACTTTCAATTGTCAGGCAATATGCTGTGAGGAGACCTGTTGAGCCAAGTGAAATTGTTGTCGTGGCTGATGCCAGTGCCAACTGACTGGCACCTGTGCTGGTGGCACGTAAAAAGCACTACTTGAGCGTAGCTGATGTCAGTGCTGCCTGACCGGCTCCCGTGCTGGTGGCACATAAAAATACCTTTCGAGCGTGGTCGATGCCAGTGCCTGGCTCCCGTGATGGTGGTACATAAAAAGCACCATTTGAGTGTGCTCAATACCAGTGCTGCCTGACTGGCTCCCGTGATGGTGGTACATAAAATGCACCATTTGAGTGGGCTCAATACCAGTGCTGCCTGACTGGCTCCCGTGATGGTGGTACATAAAATGCACCATTTGAGTG
>NC_068985.1:127121681-127125158 GCF_001194135.2 Octopus bimaculoides
AGCGTGGTGGTATCTCTTGATACCCTGTATTATAATTTTATATATATATATATATATATATATATATATATAATATGACTGAGTTAGTGGTTTCAATTCCCAGACTAGGTGGTGGATTGTATTCTTGATCGTGTTCTGGGTTAAAACACTTCATTTTACATTGCTCCAGTCCACTCAGATGAAGATGAGACAAACAACAGCTGAAGGTCAACTATGTGACAGACTAGCAACCTGACTTGGGAAGAGTATTGTATTCTTTTAGTCATGTTATATAAACTGGAATAAGTTCTGATCCAATGGACCTGAAGGTTCAGGACACAGTTGTTTACCCTGTTTTTTTTTTTAAAGTAGGAATACCTTTGATTCCATCTTGACTGGGATCTTGATTCTAAGATTTCTGGAACTTTCTGGAAAAGAAAACGATGCATTTATATTTAATCCAGGCCTTTATGTTCTAAGTTGAAATCCCACTTTGAAGGGTTTTAATCAGATTGACCCCAGGACTTAAGATTTTTTTTTTAAAGTTTGGTACTTATTCTATCAGCCATTTTTACTAAACCATTAAGTTATCAACGCTGGTTGCCAAGTGAGGGACACACGGACACATGCATGCATGCACGCACACACACACACACGCACACACACGCACACACACACACACACACACGCACGCACATGCAAGCACACACATGCACGCACACACAAACGTACACATATATTCAATGGGCTTCAATACAGTTTTTGTCAACCAAATTCATTGGTTGGTTGGTTGGGGGATACAATTAAAAACACATGCTCAAGGTGCTGCATAGTGGGACTGAACTCAAAAGTACATGGTTGCATATCTGCACAGCCATGCCTTTTCTTTACATCCATCTTTGGGATCGATACAATGACACACAAATCAAAGACTGGTGGTTGCTTGAATCAACTGTTCCTCTTTCTTCTCCACCAATTTCTGACCTTGTGGCTGTGTGAGAGATAGTTATTATTTTTTCAGCAATAAAGAAAAATTGTTAACATAATGGACAAAATGTTGTAAAGCATTTCCTTTGGCTCATTATGTTCTGAGTTCAAATTCCACTGTTGCCGACTTTGCCTTTCATCCTTTCAAGATTGATAAAATAAGCATCAACTGAGAACTTGAGTCAAATGTAATTGACTGACCTCCTCATCCTAAAAATTGTTGGACTTGTGATAAAATCTGAAAGCATTATCTTTTCAAAGCAAAAAAAAAAAGAAATAAAAAAAAGAACATAGATACAGGTGCAACTGTGTGCTAAGAGGTTTGCTTCCCAACCACATGGTTTTATGTTCAGCCCTACAGCATGGCTTCTTGGGAAAGTGCCTTCTACTATAGCTTCAGGCTGACCAAAGCCTTGTGAGTGGATTTGGTAGATAGAAACTGAAAAAAACCCATCAACTATGTGTATATATATCTACAGGGTTGGCCAAAAGTCACCCGACAGTAAATCAAAATTCCATAAATACTATCTGTAATTCTGTATTGGCTTGAATAGAAAAAAGTGTTGCTCGGGAAAGACTTCAGTTTGAACAATTTTCATGATGCTTCATATTTAGAAGCTTTTATTAAATTCATGGTTTTGGTTTACTGTCAGGTGACTTTGGTCAAACATGTATATATGTGCATGTCTTTGTGTCAGTGTTGGTCCCCCACAACCACTTGATAACTGGTGTTGGTTTATTTCTGTCCCTATAACTTATTAGTTCAACAAAAAAGAGACTAATAGAATAAGTACCAGGTTAAAAAAAAAGAAAAATTAAGTACTGGGTTTGATTAGTTCAACTAAAATTCTTCAAAGTGATAACTCCAGCATGGCCACCATCTAATGACCTAAACAAGTAAAAGATAAAAAGATAAGGTTCATGAGATATATGTTCAATATAAATAGCAAATATAACCGAAGGGTGTAAAATTATACAGAAAAGAACAACTAACCAATTTTTCATGTGTTTTTTTATCAATATCACCAGACTGATAAAGAGCATAAGAAGCAGCAAAACCAAAATACTAATAAGAATAGGCGCTAATAAAGTGGGAGATAGAATTCCAACTCCATTTCCTGTGCTTTCATCATTTTGCTTCACTGTTTTATCCAGAAATCTGTCAATTTTATTTAAGTTCCATTCTGTCATGTTTATTGGCCATATTTTCCTGCATTTTTCTTTTCGAACTGATGCAAAAAAGAAAAAGAAAAAAAGAAAAAGAATAAAATGGTAAAATCAGAAAATATAAATGAATGAAACATATACATTTGTATGTATGTATGTATGTATGAACCTAGATGTTACCAGATGGATCAGAATGCTGGACAGACCACAGTCTGGTGCGAGCAAAGTTCTGAATGGTGATTAAGGTGAAAGAGAGAAGAGGACCAGTCAGCATTCCTCGCCGTCTAAATGTCCACAAGGTATATGATGTTGTGGTTAGGAAAGAGCTTCAGACTCGCTTGTCCAGCATTGAAATTGCTGCAGCATGGGAAGATTTTCGAGACCAGGTTGTTCAATGTGCAGCTGAAACACTGGGGTATGTTACTACCAGACAGAGACTGGTTTGATGAGAATGATGCTGGAATTCAACGACTATTGGTGGTAAAGCGCCATGGCCACAGTGTATTGCTACACAGAGAACTGTCTTACTGTGCAGCGAAGTCGAACACTTGCCCACTATAACAGTGTAAAATCACTACTGCAGCGATCTTTCAGGAAGATGCAGAACACTCGGTGGGAGGATCTTGCTCGTGATGTTCAGGCTGCTGCTGATGCAAATGACAGCAAGAAGCTTTATCATATTATGAAGCAAGATTATGGACCTAAGAGCTCCACATCAGCTCCTTTACTTTCCAAGGAGTCTTCCACTCTGTTTACTAAATCAACAGAAATCACAGATCACTGGATCGAACACTTCTCTGAATTCCTAAACCATGAGTCAGTTGTGGATGAAACAGTGATCGATACTATGCAACAAAGACCTATCATTGGCTCCTTAGACTCTTCGCCCTCAATAGATGAAGTAATGACATCAATAAGTAAATTGAATCTTGGTAGGACACTTGGAAAGGATGGAATTTGTGATGAGGTCTTGTGATTTGGTGGTAATTACATCACACAGTCCCTTCATGAACTTATTAGTGCAGTCTGGAGGGATGGTGCAATCCCTAAGGACTGGAAGGATGCAATTATTCTTCCTCTATATAAAGGGAAAGGAGCCACAACAATGTGTGGTAACTACAGAGGCATTGCTCTACTATCAGCTGCTGGCAAGGTTCTGGCAAATATTCTTCTTACTCGTCTGAATGGGTGTCTCGTAAATGATGTCCTATCTGAATCTCAATGTGGTTTCTGATCTGGTAGAGGGACAATGGATATGATTTTCACAGCAAGACAGATGCAGGAGAAGTGCTATGAGCAGAATATGGATCTTGTCCAGGTATTCATTGATTTAACAAAGGCCTT
>NC_068985.1:127125480-127126318 GCF_001194135.2 Octopus bimaculoides
CTTTGCTGCTGCTTTTACTGATGCTTTTGCTAAGGTTAGCTCTCTGGGAATATATGTCAGATATTGATCTTCTGGCCGCCTCTTTAATCTTTGCCAATTCAAAGGTTCTCCAGTCTATTATTCGTGACCTCCTTTATGCAGATGACTGTGACTTAGTCATTCATACGATGGATGACATGCAAATACTCATGAATTGCATTTCTGCTTCTTGCAAGGCATTTGGACTCAGCATTAACCTGGACAAGACTGTTGTAATGTTCCAGCCTGCACCAGGAAATCCATATGTGGAACCAGCTATCTTGGTTGAAGGAACAATTCTTAAGGTAGTAGACAAGTTTGTCTACCTGGGCAGCACACTCAACCATTCTTGCTCCCTGAATGAGGAAATGTTTCAGGTTGCAGAGAGCAACTAATTCCTTCCCATCTCTTCAGTCTCGTGTCTGGTCCCAGCATGGCATTGCAAGGTGAACAAAAGTTGCTGTGTACCGTGCATGTGTACTGACATCGCTCCTCTACTCATGTGAGACATGGACTCTGTACAAACATCAGGTAAGGGTCCTAGAACGCTTTCATCAGAGATGTCTCAGACACATTCTCAATGTTGGCTGGACCTCAAAAATTCCAGACACACAGGTCCTGAGGATAGCTGATATCTTGAGTATTGAGGCAATGGTGCACAAACACCGGCTACGTTGGACTGGACACCTTATTAGAATGAAGGATAGCAGGATTCCTAAGCAGATGCTCTATGGAGAACTTGTGAATGGAAGGAGACTCCGGCAGAAACCAAGGCTGCTATTTAAGGACTGTGTCAAGTCCTCATTAAAGGCCTGTGATA
>NC_068985.1:127126988-127129998 GCF_001194135.2 Octopus bimaculoides
ATATATATATATATATATATATATATACACTAGCTGAGTTACCTGGTAATACCTAGAAAAGCTGGGATTATTTGCAGTTCCCATTCCCATTACACTGTTTCATGTCTTATCCGCTTCCCTGTTCAGTTCCCATTTTAGTTCTCTTCCCACTCCTATCCCCAATCCTATGTCAGTATATAAGTTTTAGAAGGTGGTGAGCTGGCAGAAACGTTAACATGCCGGGCGAAATGCTTAGCGCTATTTCGTTTGCCATTACATTCTGAGTTCAAATTCCGCCAAGGTCAAATTTGCCTTTCATCCTTTCAGGGTCAATAAATTAAGTACCAGTTATGCACTGGAGTCGATGTAACCGACTTAATCTCTTTGTCTGTCCTTGTTTGTCCCCTCCGTGTTTAGCCCTTTGTGGGCAATAAAGAGTAAGAAATGTTAGCACACCAGGTGAAATGCTTAGCGGTATTTTGTCTGTCTTTATGTTCCGAGTTCAAATACCTTTGTCTTTCATCCTTTCGGGGTCGATAAATTAAGTACTAGTTGTGTACTGGGGTTCATCTAATCAACTGGACCCCTCCCTCAAAACTTTTGGTTTTGTGCCTAGAGAAGAAAAGAATATATAAATCTTAGAATCAGTGAGGTGTAATTAAACCATTAAATATTTTATTAACCTTTATGGTAATAGTTTTTTGCTAAAAATAGGCATTACAAACTATTAATATGATTAGTGGGTGAATAAGGAATGTCCCTATATTATTTTAACAAGCGAATATGCATCTGAGTAAAATAAATCAGATAAATAGAAAGACCTCTAAACATTTGCTGCAGCCCACCCTCTGTCTAGGGGGCCCATTATAGATTTTTATTGAAATCCAATTTGCCTATAATTCAACTGGATGTTAGGAATAGATAAATAGCAAAATTAGATTTAACGTGGAAAATTATTTCAATATACAAAATTTGTAAATTTTGATGTAATTTTAACATCTCGTAATATTTTACAGCAACAGGGAAGACCCTACAAAAGTAGAGAGACAGACAGTCAGTTATCGGACGTGACACACACACAAATTTACAAACGTATACACAGCTAATCATGAGTTTAAAATGGTGTATAGTAGACATATGTATGCATGTATATATATTACCCAAATTACCCAGTAATACCTGGAAAAGCAGGGGTTATTTCCAGTTCCCATTCCCATTATACTGTTTCATATCCTATCCCATTCACTGTTCAGTTCCCGTTTTAGGTCCACTCCCATTCCTATCCCCAATCCTATGTCAATATGTACACATAGGTAATCACGAGTTTAAAATGGTGTATTGTAGACATATGTATGTGTGGAGGCGCAATGGCCCAGTGGTTAGGGCTGCAGACTCGCGGTTTCAATTCCCAGATTAGGCGTTGTGAGTGTTTATTGAGTGAAAACACCTAAAGCTCCACGAGGCTCCGGCAGGGGATGGTGGCGAACCCTGCTGTACTTTTTTACCACTACTTTCTCTCACTCTTACTTCCTGTTTCTGTTGTGCCTGTAATTCAAAGGGTCAGCCTTGTCACACTGTGTCACGCTGAATATCCCCGAGAACTACGTTAAGGGCACACGTGTCTGTGGAGTGCTCAGCCACTTGCACGTTAATTTCACGAGCAGGCTGTTCCGTTGATCGGATCAACTGGAACCCTCGACGTCGTAAGCGACGGAGTGCCAACATGTATGTATGTATGTGTGTATGTGTGAGCATGTATATATGTGCATATGTATGCATGCATGTATGTATATACATACGTTGTTTTAACTAACAAACCATAAAAATTTTTAAACTGACTTTTATTTTATATATTATTTTAAATTTGTTTTTTTTTTCCCTCTTTGCATCTTTTAATTCAAACTTCATTTTATTTCTGTAAATTTCTTTCTTCTATCTTCTCCTCTTGTATTTAGGGTGGGATTGTTTTTGCTGCTTTGGAACTTTTGTCTTTGGTTTTTAGAAACAAACACAAGTAAATAACAGTAATAATACAACTTTGGATTATCTGACTAGTTAACCGTCGCTTGGCTTCTGGCATTTACTTTAGTTTTAAAAACTTTCTTTAAGGCTTCCGAAAACAACTAGATCTGCTGGTCCCTCTTAGCTGTTTATTATCTGTTTCCAGTACTTGTACATGTTGCTTGCTTGATGCATGCAACTTTTCTCTGACATTCTGCCAAGCAGTGTGTGTGTATGTATGTGTATATAGACATGTATGTTTATGCAATCATCTTTGTACTAGTTTTTGCAACGTTTAACTTTCATGCCAGTTTCATATTAATAGAAGTCAGCAAAAATCGTTTTTGTAAAACTAATAAAACAATCTCTTTTTATTGGTTTCAGCTAGTGACTGTGGCCATGCTGGGGCACTGCCTACATCTTGATACTTGACATTTTTTCACTCCTTCTCTTAATTCTAATAAATCTAGATATTGCAATTTCAAAAGAAGACCAAATAAAATGGTAAAATAAACACCAATATATCATTAGAGGTATGGTTCACCTGACTTCTTACCTCTACAGTTTTGTGGCCTTGTCTCTTAGAAATATTTTTTGTTAGATTTTCTTCCATTTCATAACATAAGCTTGTTCTAATTTATTTTATTTTAGTCATATTTGGCTTGTATGCATTAGGTTTTCGATATTTTGGCTGTTCTTAATAAAGTGGTGTTTGAAGATATTGTAATATGGTTGGAAGTGGCTGTGTGACAAGCTTTGCTTCCCAACTACATGGTCCCTGGTTCAATCCCACTTGGCCAAGTGTCTTCTACTATAGCCTCAGGCCAACCAAAGCTTTGTGAGTAGATTTGGTAGGTGGAAAGTGAAAGAAGCCCATCGTATATATATATGTGTGTGTGTGTGTGTGTGTGTGTGGCATGTAAAATACATCATTTTGAGCATGGCCGTTGCCAGTACCGCCTGACTGGCCTTTGTGCCGGTGGCGTGTAAAAGCACCCACTACACTCTCTGAGTGGTTGGTGTTAGGAAG
>NC_068985.1:127131775-127137938 GCF_001194135.2 Octopus bimaculoides
TGATATCAACCAAATTCTTAGTTGTGATGCTCCAACATGGCCACAGTTTAACAATTTAAACTCCAGTAAAAGAATGTTAATGATATAACAATAATTTTTAATAAGCCAACTCTTGTTTTCTATCATAGCTTAGCTCTTAGCATCTTCTTCCAAATTTATATAATAATCCAGGCCGTTGCCAGTACCGCCTGACTGGCCTTCGTGCGGGTGACATGTAAAAGCACCCACTACACTCTCTGAGTGGTTGGCGTTAGGAAGGGCATCCAGCTGTAGAAACTCTGCCAAATCAGATTGGAGGCTGGTGTTGCCATCCGGTTTCACCAGTCCTCAGTCAAATCGTCCAACCCATGCTAGCATGGAAAGCGGACGTTAAACGATGATGATGATGATGTATGTATGTATGTGTGTGTGTGTGAGTGAGTGTTTCTTTGCAATGGACAGCGGAAAAGCCACCTACTCCACTCTCTCCTTAAAGCTAGGTATTCCTCACGCCCGAGTGTGTGTTGTATCTATGTATTTGCAAAAGTATATCTGACAGCTTTATTAATGTTACATCCCATTCTCACTGCTGTTCTTGCCTTCACTGATATAACTCACCCTCTCTCTGTTACTACCTCTCATAATTTTGCAACCTTCTCATTTTGTCATATAATTCGCCCAACGCCCTTGGGGGGGTGTACATTATAGATTTTTATTGAGATCTAAATAGTCTATCATTGAACTGGATGTTAGTGTCACATGCATGCAAAGTTTCGTGAATATTGGTTCAGCGGTTTAGGCAGTAAGTTTAGGAAGCGGTTTGGTAATAGAAATTGCCATTATATATACTCTTTACTCTTTTACTTGTTTCAGTCATTTGACTGCGGCCATGCTGGAGCACCACCTTTAGTCGAGCAAATCGACCCCAGGACTTATTCTTTGGAAGCCTGGTACTTATTCTATCGGTCTCTTTTGCCGAACCGCTAAGTTATGGGGACGTAAACACACCAGCATCGGTTATTGAGTGATGTTGTGGGGGACAAACACAGACACACAAACATACACACACATATATATATATACATATATATGATGGGCTTCTTTCAGTTTCCGTCTACCAAATCCACTCACATGGCTTTGGTCGGCCCGAGGCTATAGTAGAAGACACTTGGAGATGTCTTACATGTTTTTCTACATATATATCTATGTAACTCCTATTAATAATGAAACATAAGTAATGCAGAAAAATAATACCAAAAAAAATTTCCAGTTTTCTGTTTTAATATATAATTGCTCTGCAATGTTTTACAGTGTTTTATAGTAATCTCCAATATTTTCAATTCTCATATCTACAAGTATATTTTGGAGTACTAAAATATATACTCCAAGAGGACAGAGTTTGGATTATAACCCTGTCTATTTATTTCTCTCACTCTCTTTTTTTTTTTTTTGTCTTTTACTTGTTTTAGTCATTCGGCTGTGGCCATGCTGGGGCACTGCCTTGAGAATTTTAGTCAGATGACTGGACCCCAATACCTGTATATATATATATATATGGGAGAATATACAAATAATAACAACAGACGAGGACAGGTGATGTAAATAACAAAAGTATATATTAGTATGACGCTCGGGAATACGGAAAGTCTTTGACGTTTCGAGCTACGCTCTTCAACAGAAAGAATACGGAGACAAGGAGAAAAACACGGAGAAAAAAAATTGAATAGTGTTCAGTCAACGGTCAATCATAATAATGGCCGATCATATATTTAAGAGTTTATATATATATATATTCTTTTTGAAGTACTGGTATTTATTCTATCAGTCTCTTTAGCCAAACTTCTAAGTTACGGGAACATAAGCACACCATCATCAATTATTAAATGATGTGGGGGACAAACACAAACACACACACACGCCCCCCCAACACACACATGTGATAGGCTTGTTTCAGTTTCTGTGTACCAAATCCACTCTCAAGGCTTTGGTTGGCCTGAGGCTATAGTAGAAGATACTTTCCCAAGGTGCCATGCAGTGGGACTGAACCTGGGACAATGTCATTGGGAAACAGGCTTCTTACCACGCAGCCATGCCTATCCATATACACAAATAAACACCCCTCATTGTACTCTTTTATCTGTGCAGACTACCTCGTTTTTCAAAGTGGTTCATGAGTTATTTTCCCATCAGTTTCCAAGTTGAGTGTGCTCAATACCAGTGCTGCCTGACTGGCTCCTGTGATGGTGGTACATAAAAAGCACCCACTATACTTCTGGAGTGATTGACATTAGGAAGGGCATACCTCACAGAAGCACTTTGACTAATTTGTGGTTGCACTGCAACATCAGGTGGCTTACAATGGGGATTATTTTCAACAAACTACTTGACAGCTTGAAGACACCTGTCAGAGAGCCCAGGTCAATCTGAGTGGAATACTGTTGGTTTCTTTTCTTTTGCTGGTGAATTGTACTATCATTCTGTTGACTTTAGCAAGAGGAAACCCAAGGTTTTGTGCAATCTTACACTAGTAACAGCTAAGTTCAAAGTGATTCACAACATGTCCTCTTTGAAAATTAGACAATTTTTGTTTCTGGTGTTCATAACAAGACTAGCTGCCATAAACAATTAATATACTGTAATCTCAAGTGGAAACTAATACAAGCTTGAAGCACCAGATAATGTCCACACACATAAAACAATATAATGAGCAGTGTTTATTTACTTATGAAATGTCTGTTTGCCTGCCTGCCTGCCTGCCTGCCTGCCTGCCTGTCTGTCTGTTTGTCTGTATGTATGTATGTATGTATGTATGTATGTGTGTATGCCACAGCAGAAGCAGACAAAGAACATCCAACAGTGATGGTGGAATTACGAAATCATTATCTTTGTGTCTTTGCACATCTTCAGTAGCAAGTATCCACTATTAAATACATACTTAGAAAAATTTCACTTCCTCTGATATATAGAAAAACAGTGATTAACAAAACACTGGTGTTGCAAATTTTTGGTGGGCTGGGTAAAAAGCAGTATTAGTTCAGAATATCATTCTGTATATCTTATTCAACATGATATATATATATGCAAATATATGCATATATTTATTTATATCATTATTTAAAACAATTTGATTCAGCCCTATGCATCTTTTGAAAGCTTGTCACAGGAACCCAGCTCACCAGGCTCAGGTTTTAAATAGTAATAATATATGTAACTTCTACTGTGGGAAGATGTGTGGGAAGATGAATGGAGGAATAACTTGTCCATCACTAGTGATCACGCCAAAGACCATGAAATTGACTGGATGCTTGATTTTTATCACTCTCAGCACATGTCCTCAGATCGCACTGTCAGATTGACACCCAAACACTCTGAAATGTTTGTATTGGAGCTTCTGACATGAATGTCAAGTAGTACAGCATGTCATTTCCAAATTTCTGGCTATGTGAATTACATCATGGTACTGTTTTTCTCACAGACAGTGCCCAACTGACCCTACCACACTATAGTTGACAAAATCAAAAACAAACCATGCGCATGCATGAAATTAAAAATATAAAATGGTGACAATTTACTCATTGCACCCTGTATATACATGTGTGTGTGTGTGTGTATTTATGTATGTATGTATGTATTTATAGATATTTACTTTATGTGTGTATATGCCCCACCACCTCTACCACAACCACCACCACATAACAGCTTCTTTGAAATTCAAATTCCTTTGATTGCTCATCTTTGTGCTGTTGATATTCTTTAATGAGCCTAGTTCTGTTTCTTTTACAATTGTTATCTATCTGAAATCACAAACATCATTCAATGACTGATTACACCTTAAGGAATAATTAGATGAGACAGATATTTATATACTCACATTTTCTATTGACATTGCACAATGACCAAGGGCTGTTTTCATCACATGCCTTGAGTTTTATTTCCCCAAATAAGATACATTTGACATAGCTTATCATGTTGTCTTCTCTCACTAATCCAGTTGTAACGTTACATGTTCTCATTTCGATTTTGCCATCGGAACGGCAGTGGTGATAAACATTGCAATCACATGGATCAAAGAATGATATGTTTTCACTGTTACACTTATGCACACGGCAAAAATCTGAAAATTTGAAAAAAACTGTATATTAATTTTGACTTAAGACAGTAATAGTTACAACAAAAGAATGGAGTTGTTAGCACTTTGTATGAATTGGGCTAAGTCCCTTTTGTGTAAATACCAGCCTCCTTGAATTTCATCTTGGTGCAAAAAAACATTGGTTTCAAAATGTTTATCTCTCTCTCTCTCTCTTTTACTCTTTTACTTGTTTCAGTCATTTGAAACAAGTTTTCTCTGTTACACTTATGCACACATGCTGGAGCACCGCCTTTAGTTGAACAAATCAACCCCAGGACTTATTCTTTGTAAGCCTAATACTTATTCTATCAGTCTCTTTTGCTGAACTGCTGAGTTACAGGGATGTATGCACACCAAAATTAGTTGTCAAGTGATGTGGGGGACAAACATAGACATACAAGTACACACACACACACACACACACACACACACACACACACATGTGCACGCGCACACATACACACACGCACGCACGCACGCACACACACACACACACACATACAATGGGTTTCTTTTAGTTTCTGTCTACCAAATCCACTCGCAAGGCTTTGGTCAGCCCAAGGCTATAGTAGAAGACACAGCAAGCTTCTTACTACACAGCCACTCCTGTTTTATTAGAATATTTTAATATGTGTGGATGTATTAAAATGGCAAGCAGGTAGAATAGTTAGCATGCTGGGCAAAATGCCTAGCAGCATTTTGTCTGTCTTCATCCCTAGTTCAAACTCTGTTAAAGTTGACTTTGCATTTTACCCATTTGGGGTCAATAAAAAAAATACCAGTTGAACACTGAGGTCAATGTAATTGACTTACCCTCTCCACCAAAAATCCTGGCCTTGTGCTAAAATTTTAAATCAGTATGTGTGAATGTGCTCCCATGTTTGTGCATATATATATATATGCACATTTGTATATGTATGCATGAATATATAATTGCATGTATATATGTGCATATGAATATACATATGTGTGTGCATGTGCACATGCAAAATGCACATGTGCACACACATTCATTGTTTTTGAAAATATTAACTAACAATATTAATAAAATGTATTATGTTAATACATTATTTAAACAACAATGAAATTTCATGATAGAAGTTATTAGACCGATTTCATTTGTATGAAGTTTAAGATCATCATCATCATTTAATGTTTGTTTTCCATGCTGGCATGGGTTAGACAGTTTGACATAGACCTGGCCAACTGGGAGCTGTCCAGACTCCAATTGTTTGTTGTGGCATGATTTCTATAGCTGGATGCTCTTTCTAACACCAACTACACAACAGTGTGTACTGGGTGCTTTTAACATGACACCTATATCGGTGCATTTACATTGCATCAACACAAGTGCATTGTATGTGGCACTGGCATGAATGCATTTCATGTGGCACCAGCACAATGCATTTTATGTGGCACCAGCACAAGTGCATTTTATGTGGCACCGGCACCTGCAAGGCAAGCACCTCTCACTTGGGAGAGGGAGTGGAGACATGACCATAAAGGACATGCCTGTATGTGTGGATTGCTGTAATTTTATTTAACTTGACATGTCTTATCAAATTCAGCAAATCACCACGTCTTCTGGTCCTTTGTTATTCTTCAATGAGGCCTAGCATCTATAGATATTTTCTTACCATTTCATCCCACATTTTCATGAGTATACTCCTTTCACAGATACCCTCCACAATTAGTGCTCGGTGCTTCTTTATGCAGCTGTTTAGAATATTCTCATAAGAACCAGAAATGAAATCAAAAACATGAGCTTGAAGTGGATATTTTTGCATGTGTTGCTCACAATGTATTTTAAATAAAATAAAATAAAGATAAGCATTTTCATCACACTTTCATTTCATATTAAAAAAAATTTTTAAACAGTGAATATTTCAAAAGAAAAACTGGCTTGGATTTCCAGCTGATGACTGGAAACAAGAGTCTTTCAGTTATAATATACTACGCTACACTTGTATTGAGTCCTGTAATTTATCACTTCCAGTGAATCAACAGAGATTTATGTATATATATATATATATATATATATATATATATATATAT
>NC_068985.1:127139619-127141724 GCF_001194135.2 Octopus bimaculoides
TTTTTAATTTGATGTATTCATATACAAACATGCGCAAACACATACATGCACGCACCCCCCCCCTCATACACACACACATACATATAAATTTTATGAGTATTTTATAGGTGCAGGCTTGGTTGTGTGGGTATGATGTTGGTTTTGTAAGGAGTGGCTGCGTGCTAAGTGGCTCGCTTACCAACCACATAGTTCTGGGTTCTGGTACCTTGGGCATCTTCTGCTATAGCCTTAGGCTGACCAAAATCTTGTGAGTGGATTTGGTAGATGAAAACTGAAAGAAGCCCATCGTATATATATATATATATATATATATATATATATTTATGTATATGTTTGTGTGTCTGTGTTTGTCCCCCTACTATTGCTTGACAACTGATGCTGGTGTGTTTACATCCCTGTAACTTAGCGGTTCAGCAAAAGAGTGAAAGAGAATATAGTCTTGAGTTCTATCTCATAGCATGGCACCTTTGGCAAGTGTCTTGATATGGTTGGATGCTCTGTTGTGCCTTCTCCTATCATATTCTGTTCTGTGTTATCTGAATTTACTTTCAGCAACTCATTATGTTTTTTTTTTGCCTGTTGGTGTTCGGAAGGGCGTCCATAGTGAGAGTACCATGGCAGTTAATTACTCTTGATGTGCTTATTAGGGGTACAGTGAGAAAGAGGTGGAGAGAGAGAGAGAGGAGATTCTTATCCACAATTAAGAAAAAACTTAATGCTGAAGTGCAAGTATTGTATAATTAGATCTGTTTGTATTCCAACATGGCCATATTGTTTCAGCAGTTGTATTCTTTAGGCTTCTTCAGAAAAGGAAAGAAGAAAAGTAGAAAGGAAGGATGGATAGTTAGATAGATAGATAGATACATACATACATACATACATACATACATACATACATACATACATACATACATAGACAAACAGACAGACAGATAGATAGATAGACAGACAAACAGACAGATAGATGGATGGATATATGATAGACTTGTTGATTTCAAAAGTTCCTGCCATTTAGTTAGTATTCTGTTTATATTTGAATGCTCTGCTATCATGCTTTCTGCTCAGCCAGTCACCATCCCCTATTCTCTGGTATATGAAGTGATATAAAAAAAGTTCCCAGACTTGTTCTGTAGTGTGCCAACAGATTGCAGCACACAGTTGTATGTGCAGTGAGAGCTAGCAGTGACCTTACCAATATATCTGGGAGTGAGTTTACATCATTTCTCTCTCTCTCTCTCTCTCTCTCTCTCTCTCTCTCTCTCTCTCTCTGCCTCTTTCTCACTGTCAGTACCCATAATAAGAACTTCAAGAGTAATTAACTACCACAATTAATTCAAGAGTAATTAACTGCCACGAGTAATTAACATGCCCTTCCTAATGCAAACATGCAAAAAAAAAATAATGAGTTGCTGAAAGTAAATTCAGATAACACAGAAGAGAATATGATAGGAGAAGGCACAACAGAGCATCCAACCATGTCAAGACACTTGCCAAAGGTGCCAGGCTATGAGATAGAACGCAAGACTATATTCTCTTTCACTCTTTTATTTGTTTCAGTCATTTGACTGCAGCCATGCTGGAGCACCACCTTTAGTTGAACAAATCAACCCCAGGACTTATTCTTTGTAAGCCTAGTACTTACCCTATTGGTCTTTTTTGCCAAACCGCTAAGTTACGGGAACGTAAACACACCAACATCGGTTGTCAAGCGATGGTGGGGGTACAGATACACACACGCATACACACACACACACACACACACACACATACACACACACCCACACGTTCATCAGGTACTGATTGAATGTACTTATGTATGTGATACTATTAGTAGCGTATATAATGCATGTAGTATGAAGCATTTGTATTAATATTAGACTCTCATTAGATGGAGTACTCTTTTTATTGATTTTTACACAAATTAATTTCGTGTGGCTGCGTGGTAAGAAGCTTGCCTCCCAACACATGGTTCCAGATTCAGTCCCACTGTGTGACACCTTGGACAAGTGTCTTCTACCATAACCTTGGGCCAACCAAAGCCTTGTAAGTGGATTTGGTAGATAGAAACTGAAAGAAGCCCATCGTATATATATATATATATATAT